>NC_038249.2:22972442-23148247 GCF_000004515.6 Glycine max
CCAAACGCATACAAGTTACATCAGACGAGAAACAAGCGTGGATATGCAAATTAATAAATGAGATCTATTAATATTTATCCAATAAATACTATCACATATATATTAATTTATCCTGATTATTGATATCTTATTTACAATAATCCTATGATCAAGAACGATTTAGATTAAAATTAGAATAAACTTGTTTTTCATTATTATAATCTCTATTATAATAATAAATCTTTAATTTTAATCAATGACATTATCTAATAGGCAATTTAATCAAATAATGAAATATGATAATAAAAATAAAATAATATTTTATTATTAAAATTAGAATTGATTACACAATAACTTGAACCATAAGTATACAAATTTATTCTCAACCATAATATGAGAGTTATAATCCCTAATCAAGGAAAAAAACTCATGGTCAGTCAAAATTCATCCCAACTCAACAATTATTCCAACTACTTTTATAGTTTTTAAACAAAAACTATAATAAATTAACATGGCACCATAGGAGATGCACGTCGTTTTCCTTAGCATCGGCTAGCTATGTTATACGAATTTGCTGTCATCTGAAACAACTCATCTACCATTCAGAGTATGCAATGACACAATATAAGAGGTGCCATTATATATGATAAAAAGGAATGTGACAATGACATGGTTGCATGCGGTGTTACCAACCAAACCAAACTATGTTTCTTAAATGCCAGAAACAAGTATCACATTGTCTATGTAAATATCAGTGCTGTTCTTTACTGTAATACAAGTGACATGAAACATATACAAATTGTAAATGTTGATCAAAATCCTTTTTTTTTAAATAATAGGTAATATTTGTTATAAATTGAAGCACAAAAGCTCATTATTAATTAGCAGCCTCTAAGATTTTGAATAATGTAGGAGTTAAACTTCGTACCTTTAAATTAGATATGGAAACATTATTCACGAGGACAGTACGACAACATTTAGGTAGGTTTCAGTTATATGAATGAAAAAGAAAATAAACAAATTTGGCATATCATTGTTTTTTTAGAAAAAATGTAAATTATATTAAACCTAAAATGATACAACAATAAACGGGACATACCTCACCGTTAAAAAAAATCAAAAGTCTCCCTAATATAAGAAGGCTTATATCAAGATGTTAAAACAAATACAACAGGTGTGTTTGTCTATACATAAGAAACTTAATCTTGCTAATAACTTCGAAAATTAATAATCTTCAAAAATCAGCTTGTTTCTAGACAGTCAGATGCAGTAGACTGTAATTGCTATAGCTAAATAACGAAATTTTTCTTGAATACCTGATGTGGATCTGTTCCTAATTAAAGAGTCAGTAATGCGCTGCAAAAAAGTAAAACACCTGCGAAAAACAACTAAAATTTAGGTAGGTTTCAGTTATATGAATGAAAAAGAAAATGAAACAAATTTGGCATATCGTCGTTTTTTTTTGGAAGTATATCATCGTGTTAGAGAGAGGAAAAAACACAACTTTTATCAAATACTACTATAATTAAGAATTTGTGCGGCATGAATTCTCATTCATGATTTTTTTTAACTACCAACATTTTTTTATATTTTCTAGTTTGTAGTTGAGCCAATTATATAAAACGTGTGTTTGCATTATTTGTGAGTTACACGTTAAATTTACAGTATGTAAATTATTACTAGCTTGCTTGGCCAGTGTTGTCCGTCGGATCAAATTTATACTGAACCCTTTCGTATCATTTAGCAACACTGATGATAAAATCATGATGAGAATATGAATTTAAGTATAACGGCAAACAAAATAAGATATGGTTAACAATAACAACTGAAATTATATAAGAAATGAGAGAAATCACACACACAAAAGAGACTATTAAAGTATAAGTGTAAAATAAAATTTTACTTCTGATAAAAAAAATGAGAAAATTAAATATTATATAAGTGAAGATAAAAATTTTAAATCTAAAATTTAAGATTTTAGATTAAAGTAAGCAAAATTACATTTTTGATCCCCCAGGTTATTTTCAGTTTCGGGTTTGATCCCCCAATAATTTAATTCACAAATTAGATCCTCTTATTTTATAAAATCGTGCAATCTTAGTCCCCAAGTTACAATTAGACGTTGATCATTAGCAAGTGGTATCGACGATCATGTGTCAAGTTTGGATAATGACTTTCACGTGTTGATGACAATCAACATCACTTGGTCAACGTCCAATTGTGGCCTGGGGAACCAACATTGTACGATTTTATAGAATTAGAGAATCAAATTTATGAATTAAATTATTGGAGGATCAAATCCGAAACTAAGATAAACTGAAAGACCAAAAATACAATTTTACCATTAAAGTATAATATCATTCCCACTTATGTGATTTTTGATGGTGCAATAGTAAAAATTATTTCCGATGTTTACTTCTCGATTTTCCAATAGATATAGATTATATTACTGAAAAGGGAAACGAGGGAACAAAAAGAAAGGACAAGCACTTCATATTAATAATACATAGTAAAACTAAAAAGCTGGGAATAAATTGTTTTGCCTTTACAGCTGAATGAGAAGTTTTGTGTCTGTCTCTCTTTAACAAAATAAATAAGGGAGGTGAATATATTTATTTGAAAACTAGAAGAAATATTTGAATTTAATTTTTTTTTTATCGACACTTGAGAAGACATGCATTTAGAACTCAGGATATGCTATAAAAGAAAAATAAATAAATTTCTTTAGGATATGTTTGAAATTAATTTGAAAAGAAGGACTTGGAAATAAGAGAAGTTAATAAAAATAAATAAATTATGATAATTATGAAATATTTATAAAAATAAATAAATATATAAACTTATAATGTTTCATTTATTTTTCATTAAAAAAATATCTAAGTAGCTAAACTACAAAAAAGTAGTAGCTGTGAAAATGGATAAAATTTTGTATTTTGTCACGTGACAATTTTAAGATATTCATGCCATCACACTTTGCAAAAGAATGGTCGGCAATCAATCTCATATATACACTAAAAACATATTAAAAATGAAAATTATATAAGCACGCCTATTTTTTAGTATATGGGTAAAAGGAAGAAAGACATTAAAAAAAATAAAGAAAGAGAGAAAGTGAGATAAAAGAAAAGTGTACAAAAATATAATAATTAACCCTTAAAAAATAATAAGCAAGACAAAGGGTGTGAAGTGGTCACAAGGCTAAAACTTAGATGATTATATTATAAAATAAAGTATATGATCATTTTTTCTTCGACCACCTTAATTTATCTCTGTTTTTATGTTTGAATGCTGGAGAATTTTGAAAGAAATGGACCTATGGGGTTATTTTTTATTTTAAAAATATACAGTTGAAAAATTATTAAAAAAAATAAAATAAAACAAGTGAAAAGTTGAAAGACAATTTTTTGCCTCATTCTTTTCATTTCTAAAAAAATTAATGCAAAAATATATACTTCAAATAGAAAATGAATCCTCTAATTATTTTTTCCTTGAAACTTCTCCAATAATTATTAGGGTCCTTTAAATAATGAACAAGTATTGTGTGTAGGGGAAGGGGAAGATAAGAGAAAGCGACATCATGAAAAGTGAGGAACATGTTTACGATAAATATTTAAAATCCTGTAAAAAGAAAAAAAGTTTTCTACTTATTATTCTACCTTCTTTTAGCTAGCTATTGCCTTAATTTAGCTATTTGAATCCAAAGTAATTATTATTATACAAGTTCTAAATCATTCTTTATCTTATTATAGATTGGAGAATCTTGTATATAGAATAAATCATCTATTTCTATCATTATTAATATATTCTATATTTCTATCATAATTTTCAATAAAACATGTTATTTATTAATTTTTAATTTAATTATATTTTTAATTTCGTCTATTTTATGTCGTGTAATTTTAATTTTAGTTTTTTTTATTTAATCAAGTTTTTCACTTTTAAATTTACGCATATATATAATTAAATTCTCTTCTAATAGATAACTAGAAGACGTGACTAACACGATCACATGTGTTTGTGTAGTTTAATTATAACTTGAATCAAGTTTTCCTTGAACTTTTCTTTCCCATTCACTTATGACTTAACCCATGAAGAAGCACTTGATGACTAATTTGAATTGTTATAGCCTAATAATATAAGGTTAAAATTACAGCAATTAAGAAGCGCACATTATTAAACAACGTGTCTCAAAAGGTTCAAATTATAAACATTTGACAATGCAATCTAAATATACCTCTTGCATTTTGCTTTGTTAATAGCTGCAGTTCAGATGTTTGATTAAATGTCCTAATGAAATTATATGCGTGATAAGTAAACAATAGTTGCAAAAACGAAATAGTAAGCAGATTGGATCCCTCACATTTCAAACTTTCGATATATATATAAAATGGTGATTGATATACAATGGTACAAAAATCTACACGAATTATTAAGTACCATTCAAACTGTTGTATATTTATACAATAGTTCCATGTTCATTATTCACTCATTTGTTAACTATGCACGTACTGCAACATATCCGATATTGTCTCCCTCATGTACTTCATATATATATATATATATATATATATGAATACTTTATTAGACAAAACAACGTTGAATATTATCTCCCTCAACTACTTAGGTTGATGTAATTAACTCGTTTAGGCTAATTATCTCCCTTTTAATATAGAAAAAACGTTTCGTTTGTTTTATTTTTCAGGATTATAAGTGAACGGTTTTCATTCATTGGGAAATATTTTGAGAATAGAATTGGAAAAAATATATGTTTGAGGGAAATCACGCCACTCAATTCGAGTACCATTTTTATTGAAAAATTTGTGCTAACCAGAATTACTCTCATCTAGAATATGTTATTTAAACCAAAGTTTTTCTATATATGAAAAAAAATATGATAAACATTTTCTTAATCAACTCAAAATTACATAACGAATTTGTGCAAAGCTGCAAACGTTATTCTGAAGTTTTAAAAAAAAATCATTCCAATATTATCAACATTAAAAAAAAATTTCTCTGCTGCAATTGATTGAGAATTGGAGCTGAAAGTGGAAATTGTTATTATTGTATGAGACTACGTGGTTTTTCACTAGGCCTTTTGATGGGGTTTCTGTTTCTTTTTTCTGCTAAGGCCCAAGGGAGCCTCTCAATGTGTTGTTGACAAGGACACCTAACTGGTTTTTCAATTGCATTATTTTTTCACGGTAACGACGAAATAAACTTATAAACATTTGTGGATGGAATACATGGTTTCCTCGAGATGATAAATGAGAGTCCGATGTGACAAGTCATAGTACGGGTATTTTGAATTTTCTTTTTCCCTTTTGATATTTATTTCTTACTTAGAGTAATTATTTGAATTTGCCTCTAATTTAGGCAAATATTGGTAGTTGGGTTTCCATTTTTATAACTTGAGATTCACTAATGCTGAGTTTGATTGTGAGGAGAGACATGAATGAGATGAAAATAAAATAAAGATAACTTAAAAAAGAAAAATAGGGTAAAAATAAATTAGAATATTAGTTAGTTTCTTTTAAAGTTATTTGGCATCTAACCATAGATTGATCTTTGGTATCTCATTTCTCATTCTTAACATAAGATCATAGTTTGAGATTTTAATCATTTTTGATGAATTTCATAATGTTATATCACTCTCAAAATCTTCTTTATTTTTTACTTCAATAATAGATTTCATTTTTAGATCTTAAATCATTTTATCAGGTCTTACAAAAATGGGATACAAATCAATTTTGTAAAAAGAGAATAAAAAATCAGTTTTTTTAAAAATAAATGTAGTTCTTGTTAGTTCTTCTACTAGAACTAGATCTTCACATGAAGATCCAACATCATGCTCTCCAATAATGGATCTTAGCAAAATTAGATCTTGAAACTAAAGTCTCCTTACAATATTCTTTATTGGAGATGTTATTAGGATCTTTTGTGTATATACAAGGAAAAAAAATATTAATGAAAAAAAAACTATATATATATATATATAATATGTTTTTGAGTTGATATTTGTTTAAAATTTTTAAAGTAATAAATCATATCTCAAATTGTATTCATAAGATTAATAATAATTATTTATTATAACTTAGATATTTAAATAATTATGTAAAAAATTGACCGCCCTTCAATACACTCTCTTGGATTTGCCCCTTATGTAACTCAATTTTTATATCTAGGTTAAATTACTTGTTTTATCTTCTATTTGTTTATTTAATTAGTTTGATTTTGTCTTTTTCTTGTTAAAAAGTTAAATTTAGTTTTTTAATTTTTAAAATTGATGTATGTTGTCATTTTCATAAAATGCGAGAATGACATTAACTGCTTGTGTACATAATACAATAAAAAAAATTGCACTTAATCAACATGTAGGACATCTTTGTTAGAAATTTAAACGGTGTTAACAGAAAGGATAGCATTTGCATTAATCCTAAAAAGTAAGACACCAAATTAATTTTTTTAATAATAAATAGACTAAATAGAACCAACTAAATAAATAAAGCGACTAACATAATAATTTTACCTATATCTATTTATAATTTAATTTTATATTTATAACTTGTTCTATCATATAAAAGTACTTTCAACTTTAAGCATAATTACTAGAGGTGTCATTTTGGTTGTAAACCCCAAAGTCAACTTATTTGCCCTATTATGATGCTATAACTTTTTTTTTACCTACCTAATGAGCGATCTAAAGGTTCTCCACCTACACAGCCCACTTAACAAGAAGGTTATGTTTTAATGGGGCTAGCCTACAAGTTATAACTATTTAAAAATAAATAGTTTTAATTCAACCTTAACCAAAGTAATTTCAACTTTGACTTGGTCAAAATAATTTTAACTTAATATCGATTAAAGTATTTTTACCTCAACTTTGATCAACATATCACTACCTCAACCTTGACAAAGTATTTCCACCTTGGCCTCAACAACAACATTCTCACCTTAGCCTCATTCAAAGCATTTTAACCTTGACCTCAACCAAGGAATTTTTAGTTCAATCTCTATCGAGACATCTTTGACTTGGCCTCGGTTAGGGCATCTTTTGCTTAGCCTCAACTAGAGCATTTTTAACTTGGCCTCAACTAGGGCATCATTAGCTCAAACTCATTCAAGGCATCTTTGGCTCAATCTTGCCTAAAACATCTTCAACTTAGCTTCGTCTAGGACATCTTCAACTCAACCTCATCAAGAGCATCTTTGACTTAGCCTCAACCAACACATCTTCAACTTGGCCTTGTATCTTTAGCCCAACCAAGACCATGACATCATTGGCTTAACCTCAATTAGAGCATCATTAGTTCAACCTCAATCAAGGCATCTTTGGCTTGGCCTTATCCAGGACATCTTTGTTTTGGTCTCAACTAAAGTACTTTTAGCTTGACCTTGCAGTGGCATCTTCAACTCAACCTCGTCTAGGGCATCTTCGATTTGGCCTTGTATCTTCAACTCAACTAGGGTATTTTTGCTTAACTTTGGGCAAGGCCTCTCTGATTCCATCATCAACTAAACCTCAGGCGAAGCATCTTCAACCTAACCTTGGACGAAGTATCTTCAACACAACCTAATTTTGAATATCTTTGACTTAGCCTCAAGCCAAAATTTTAAATGAAAGGTCCATGTGGTTGACCTTAACTTACAAAGCCTCATGGGACATTTTGGACATACATCGGCGTGTTTACATGAACTTTTAGTCCTAGGAGCTTTTTGGCATTGAACTAAGTGGGGTGAGCTAACCCGTTTTTATGGCCCTATTAATTATAGTGAATTTTGATGCATAGTCTTAATTTCACTCCAATCTTAGTTAGTTGAGTAGCTTAAAAGAAATAACTAATAGTTAGATTAGTTCTTCTTAATGTTGATTAGTTTCATAGTTTCTGTAGCATTTTATGTCTTTCTTTTTCTTAATTCCTTTATTTGAATTAGCAACGTAGTGTGTTTCTCTGGTCAATGTTAAATTAATTATTAGGGTCTTTAGTTTTATGATTTACTATATTTTATTGTGGATTAATCTTTAAATAATTTTTAATACTTTTCATGTTAACAAGTTTTAGATGTCAACAAAAACTCTTTTCATACGTGACCTAAAACTTTTTTTATTACCAGACTTCAATCTACAAGTGAAAATCTTCAAGAAGAGTTTCAACAGGAAATATGTAGAAGGATGCCTATTATTCCTAACAAAGGAATTAAATTGGTAATGAGTAAGCCACGTATAGACAGAGCACAAAGGTCTTCTAAGCTTGCTTTGCCTTATGGAGGTTTTGAATTTAATAAGAGACCTATGATCTGAGGAGAAAAGTGCCAAGTGGAAAACAAAAGCCTTTGTCAAATTTCGTTCTCCACATTTGATTAATCAAAACATGATCTAATCTCTCAAACAAATTTCCTCTTTGCCAAGTGAAAGGGAAGTCGTTAAAACCCACATCTACTAGCCCATACACTCAATAATATATTGAAATTTGATTGCATCCCTAACCATATCGCTGGTGCAATCCCTTCTTTTTCAAAGTAAAAAAGTAAAGAGTTAAATCACCCTAGCTATAAATTACCATTGGTTGATATGGATTTTCTTTACTTGACAAAAAAAAATGGTAAATCTTTCCACAAAATAATTCAAACACTTGGATAGCGTTATACTATATATATATATATATATATATATATATATATATTTGCTACAACCATTATTCATCTCGCTATTTGATTTGCTAAGATCATTACACTAAAACGCTCTTTTACGACGATTCCGTTAGCGGGCAGGGTTGCTTTGCATTGTTTTGCTGCTATAGCGGTGCTATTTTTTTAAATTAAAACTGTACTAAAACTATTTACAATATTAAAAAATTGCAATATTACAAAATTGGAAATTAAAACAATAATGTTTCAATTTAATTTAAAAACCAATACTTTTATGAAGATTGGGTTTCACTAGTGAAATAATAATTAAAGATACGAGTAGTTAGCATAAAAGGTTAGATCTAAACTTTGATGTCATTATTATATTAAAAATAAAAAATAATCTCGATTCATTCATAGTTTAGCCTTATTTAGATTTTTATCTAATTATACAATATCTAATTACTAAAAAAAAGTTGACTTTCAAAACCACTATACAAAAACTCTAACTTTTAAATAATTTACTAATATGAAAATTCTAATACTGGTAAAAACAAGTTGACTATCAAATTAATATATCTTCTTTGCCTTCCAAAAAAAAAAAAGCTGACTATCAAATTCATTTAACACAAGTGAAAATTCTCATACTGGTAATTCTTCAAATTTAAGTTATATACATATTTTTGAAACTTTAATCTTACCATCAACATTTTAATTTATGTTTTTTATAAACATTTGTTTATTTCACAAATTATCCTATTTTTAAATCAAGTTTATTAAATTATTTTAAAAATTATATACATAAATTTTCTATATTAAATTTAAATAAACATAGATCGAATATATACTGTTCCAAAAGTATATGGTTTTTCTTGGTGGACCAATTGTATATGCTCACGCGTCTTGTACTGAACATCATTTTTAGTTAGACATGTTTAGAAAGTTAATTACAAGTTAAATCCAAAACATAAGATTCGCCTATTTTAAAGTTAGATAAAATTGATTTTAACAAATTATTTTTAAATAACTAAAATATATTTTACATTACAAATCTTAGATAAAAAATGAACATGACACTGAGACAAATTAAGGTTGATGGTTGACGCTATGATAACTTGTGCAAACATGGCAAGGCTAAAAGGGAAATAAAAATAAATAAATAATCGAAGTTCATTTAGGATTAGGGCAAACAATAAAAGGAGAGGGTAATTGAGTCATTGAAGGTCGCGTGGCATTTACGTAATAAGCGGAACTTCGGGAGGGCAATTAAGCAGAAGCTCCGCTATAAATATCGAAGCCCCTGACCCGCTGCGCATTCTCTTATTCACACATTTTTTCGCTTTGATTCTTTCTCTTTCTCTCTTCTTTCTCTATTCTCTCTCTTTCTATCTCATTTTTTTTTATATTAAATCTTCAAAAAATTGCCAGATTCCGGCCACAATTTTTTTCTCGTCCCTCTCTGTTTCCTATGTCTTCCCCCTAGAGTGCCCCAATCCGTTTGGTGTCAATTTACCATTTTGCCCCTGTATTTTCCCAATTTACTTTTCTTACCCCCACTTTTTCACCCGAAGATAAGATAATTACCGTGGTTATTATCTTTTTTTTTAACAAAAAGAAGAACTATTTGTGTGAGTTTGGTTTGGTTGTAGTGACGTGGCATGCGGATAGAGAGCCATGAATACCAAAACGATGCGTCTCCCACCTCGTCGCGTGTTGACACCTAGTGGCCCTTCCAATAAGCGCAAAGAGAGAGATGAGCCCTTCGACAGGCCCAAGTCCATACCCGCCCCACCCATCAATAAATTACCCAAGCCCGATAAGCCCATCCCCTGGCCCATCTCCGAGCCCAAGCCGTCCAATCAACTGCTGGCGGGCTACCTGGCCCACGAGTTTCTCACCAAAGGGACCCTATTGGGCCAGCCGTGGGCCCCACCCAAAGGAAAGTCGTCCGCGTCGACGGAGGACGGCGGAGAGGAAGGAGAGCCGACCACCACGGCGGCAACGGCGGCCGCGACACCGTGCCGGAAAACAACAGCGGAGGAGCGGGAAAGGTACGCGGAAGTGGCGGGTTTGTTAAAGGGTGGTGGGACCCACTTCCCCGGCGTTGTGAACCCCACCCAACTCGCCCGTTTCTTGCACTTGTGATGAATGATGATGATCTAACACAAAACCCACTGGGAGAGAGAGGGAGAGAGGGACACGTGGAACGATCCTATTCGCTCTCTCTCGTTTTGTCTCGGGGAGTGTAATTTCTCCTCCGTCACCGTCTTTTTTTATTTTATTTTTGGGGGGCTTAATTCAAAAGACAGAAGGAAAATTTTCTGATGCATGCAACTTGTATGTATGTCATCCCTCTTGATGTATGCATTCTCATGCGAAATACATGCTTTTTTTTTTCCTTTCAACAATTTTTAATCCTTTCATTTGATTTTGCTTTAATATAGTCTCTATGCTGAACAAGTCTAGATGTTTATCTAATCATATATCTTACTGGCTTTTGTTTATTTCTGCTTTTACATGTGTGTTTACCTTTAATCTCTCTCGTTTTGATTAGATTAGTGGAATTAATTAGACTATGTTTAACGCCCAAATATAATAATAAAGAACATGTCTATGGAGCGTTTAAATGTGCTACATAGCAGAAAATATAGTTGAGTTTATTTTCTGTGTCACTTGAAATTTCTCAATTGATAATTTGTTATGTTCTTCGATAAAAATTGCTGAAGAGAGATGGTATTAATTGAAGGTGTGTGTGTGATTTATTCTCGAATACGAGGAATCTGATGCGAGAATCGAAAGGGCATTATGTGACACGCGTGTTATCTTTTTTTTCCTTTTATACTGAGACTGTGTGGTTTCTTCCAATTGTTTCACGCACTATATAAAGACTTTTTCATTATGGGTCATAAAATTTACTAGGAGTAGTTAGTTAGACTTTAGAGAGTCTAATGTAATTTCGG
Organism: Glycine max; assembly: GCF_000004515.6. Taxonomy (NCBI): domain Eukaryota; kingdom Viridiplantae; phylum Streptophyta; class Magnoliopsida; order Fabales; family Fabaceae; genus Glycine; species Glycine max. The sequence goes on from NC_038249.2 coordinate 22,984,007, forward strand.
GATATCCAATAACTCATCGTTAAAGTGCTGGGTTCACTGCATTGAGAATTTCAAGGCTTCAAGTCTTTTTCTCAGAGTTGGAGCGTTTTGTTTGCCAGGGGAGAAATTTTGTTGAGAATATAATTTCTGGAAAATTCAATTATTGAGAATTATGATTTATGAGAATGTGTAAAATGTGTTTTGTTAGTCTTAATATATTTTTTAAGAATTAAAGATTTATATAAACTAAGTAACTAAAATTTTCTCTCTATTCAAAAAAGTTAAACTTTTGTTCCTTTCTTGGAAATATTTTTGGAGAAAAGTGAGTTAAAATTGTTTTATGAGAATCATTTTCTTTGTAATCTATATTTGTTAATTATATAATAAATATAAAAATTATAGTTTTCCATTTTAAGATTTATTAGAAAAGGAAAAACTTTCTCTCAATGAAACGTCACTTTGGTGCTTATTTGTTGTTATGCTTTGGAAAATTTCTTATCTGGTGCTGTTGGAAGTGCTTTTGCCTCTGACAGTGATTATGGTAAAAAGGATAAATAAATAGTTAGTGTTGTCACAGTTGTACATTACCCATTTAATTTTAACGCAATTGAATTTGTTCTGTATATGTGGCCAGAGACGAGTGTGATGGTTTGGATAAAATAAACTAAAATTAATTTGAAACCAAATAAATGGACTGAATTGTAAAATTAAATCACTTTTTTTCAAAGTTAATTTAGACAAATTTGATATACAATAGGTTTCAGAATTGTTCCCGTATACAAAAATAATCTTAAGTTGCAATTGAAGCTAAGGTAGTTTATAAACGAAAAAATCCTCTCCATTACTTCCATTTCTATGTTTTTGAAGAAATTAAATGGTACTCTACATTTAATGTCTATCATCATGTTCATTTCATTTATTTATTTATTCAAAACTTTAGTAATGAAAGAAATGGATAGAATCTTGATCCTTTATAAACACTTTTTATATAATACATCAAGACTTTTTTAAAGATAAAATTGTGAAGTTCCTACCAACATCAAAGCGGACAACAATTAATATGGGGTGATTCTGTGATGATGTAGTGGACTTGAGGTTAGAACTTGGAAAGGGAGTAGGGTGTTCATAAATTACTCTTGATCTTACTCCTAAGCGATTTGAAATTATTTTGATATATTGGAACAATAATTAATTTTTAATTCAAAGTTTTTATAATGCTTTTAATTTAAACTTTATTTTTGGACTAAAATTTAATGTCTTTAAAGTATGCTTAAAAAAATTATCACTGCATATATTATTAATTTTTTTATTAACCACTTTGAATATTTCACAATTCCATAATTCCAAGGGTTTAATGGGAGGAAATGTCTCATATTAATTAAATAATTCCTTGACAAAAAATCATATTTGGTATAACTTATAATGTAATTATTATAAAAATGAATAAATTTACCATTTATCATATAACATTTTATAATTGGAAGAATGGAAGATAGTGTAAAAAAATATTGTTAGTGCATATATTAATTATTATTTTCATTAACCACTTTGGGAGGAAGTTTTTATCATATTAATTAAAAAAAATCATAATCTTGATATGTAAAAATTTTATATCAAATTTGTTATCATCATTAAAGAATTGAAACATTTTTAATAAAAAAACTACACTATTTAATGTATTAATGCATCTATAGAATTTTTTCAATTAATATTTATTAATGATTCGGGTGCGTTTGGTACATGTAAGGTATAGCACAAGACAAACATTAATATATGTCTCTTGTTGATTGTTTATGTTGTCAGTCTTCATTATAAAAATGATAATATGATAAAGAGGCTGATGTGTCATGTCATGATTAGTTTATAAGAATAAAAATTAAAACAAACATAATTTATAAGAAATAAAATAAAAAATAACATATTTGCATAGACGAACAAATATTTAACTCTTATATTACATATTAAAGTAAAATAAATACTTAATTTTTAATGTATCCACATCTTCCTCTCTACACCCCACTACCTCCAAGCTCTTTTTCTTTTTCCCTTTTTCTCTTATATCTTCATTTAAATTTTGTCGTGCAATGCCTTTTTAATTCCCTCTATTAAACTCTTCACCACCTTCAAGTAATCGTGGTGGTGATAATAATGGCAATGAAGACAATGGTGACAATAATTGTAGTGGTAATAATTATGATGACAATAATCAAAATAGTGGTGAAAGGGTGGTGACAACAACCATAGTATAATAGTAGTAGTGGTGTCGTTGATAATAATGGTGGTGATAAGTCTTTTTCATGCTAAGAATTTTTATAAGTTTTATGGTGCTAAGTATGCCACATTATTAAAATGCATAATTTTAATATTTAATTTGAGGTTTTATTTTAATATTTAATTTGAAACTTAAATATCTTTTGTTCATGCAAATATGCAATTTTTTTGTTTAGTCTTTATAAATTGATGAAGATGTGACACCTTGTGCAGATGTGACATGATATCATCGAGTGATGATATAACATAATATATCATCATTTTATTTGTCATGTCATGACTTTTAGACTGAAGACTGATAACAAGGATGAAAAATAAAATAATCATAATTTGCAAGAATTAAAACTATTTTTTTTACAAGGATAACAAAAATTACTAAATTACAAAAAAAAAAATATTTAAGCCTAATAGTAACTATGTTACACACTAAAAAAATAGTTATCCATTTCTTTTTTTTTTTACTCAAAATTTATTAATTTCTTAACAATTTTTACTCTGCTCCTTTATATAGAATAAATGATAGTAATCAATTAATGCTATGATTATTTTTAAAATAAAATTTAAATTTATGACAATACTAATAAAAGTGAACTAATACAACTATTTTTACTATTCTTGATAAATTTGATATTTATTTCCTATATTGAAGAAGAAAAATAACATTATTCGACTTTGATCTTTAACTTATTTTTACTGGTTTAACTTATTTTTCATTTTTTTATTGATTTTCTAGATTAAATGGAGCATAAGTCCAATAAATTGAGGTATTACATTACTGAAATTTGACCAATCCAAAAGGAAGAAGGTTAGTTAAATGACAAATAAAAAACCCAAAATATCTTCTGGTAACACAAAAAATGGAGCATAAGTTCAATTGGGTAATATACTCCAATTTTTAAACCTATCTTATATTTATAAAACTTGAACTCTAAAATCAAACTTAAACTCGATTTCTTGGTTAAAAAAGCAATATGTAAGTAATTATTATATTCAAGTAAATTACAACAACTCAACTCATTTCCACACATGCATACATATATCATCTTATTATCATCTTTTTTTCTTTTTGGTCAATGCGCATGAATCATCTTCAATGAGAAGTTCTGGTTGCCCTACCTCGGTCTAGGGTGTGGCATGGCCCAATAATTATAGTGCCATGTTGCCTCACCCGTTAACTCTCTCTGACTTTATTTTACATATTCGGTGTACGACTTAGTAACTACATATAAAGCAGGGGTGAGAAGCAAATTAGATGATAATTTATAAATTATGGGTTGATTTGATGATAATACGTAATATATTATATAACATCATTTAAATAATAGGTAAAGATCTAAGATTATATTCAAATATAAGTTAACTACGTATTTTTTTATTGAATCTATTATTTTCAGATAAAACAATTTACACACTCTAAATTGAGTTTTTGAATATAAAAAATACACATATGTAATACAAAAATGTTAGAATAATACATTTTCTTCCATAAAAAGAAAGAATAATACATTTTCTCCAAGTTGTGATTTTGATTTGGAAGTTAGAACATGCCGAGTAAAAAGGATTAGATGAAGAGTTATTTGTTTTTTTAAACCTATTTTTTTATGTTTTAAAAGTATTTTTATTTTATTTTTGTTTTCTATCTTATAATGAATTATATTATTATAATCTAATAACTATAAATTATAACATGTTTAAACCAGAAACAGTTTCACCAATTATAACTATTCAACTATGCCTTAAATGCTAAAGAATTTCTCTAGAAAGAGTGGGTTTTCTACCAAGCGAGAAAAATGGTATGACAAGAATTCAAAGCCATACCCATATGACTATAATTTAATTTTAATATTGAAGTTAGGCACTGGTTGCCTAAGAGCTTACGAACTTAAATATTTTATTTTGACTAGCACACCCACCTATCTTGTGACAAAATTCAAAATTCGTATATCTGTTAAAAGTCAGAACTCCGAATCTCTCTCCTTTTTATTACTTTAGGAAGATTAATTAATAACTCTAAACGTGGAGTACCGTAAAAGTAGCAACTAATTAATTGCGCCAAAAGCTATATATTGGCCATTTGGTCATGACGATCGTGTTTCAATATGTTTAATTGCTTATTAACTAAGATGGATGTACTTATATAAGCATATGCAACGATATATATCAAAATGTGTTGATATTTATATGGATTACATATAACGTCCTATGAAGATTGGTGTTTTTCCTTCCTTTTTTTTTCCCTTTCAAAATGCAAAAGATAGATTCTACTTTAGTCATGGCATATAACATGTCATCAATTGAAACCTCTTGTTGGAGGGACCCTGCCTACTATCGTGTATTCTGAACTTTGCCCCATATTTACATCTAGCATCTTTTGGGTGTAGTATATCATTGTTACGTAGCAACAGAAACTTTCCTAAAAAAACTAGAGTCACGATCTCTTATGATTCTAAACTGCCTATATATGGATTCAAATTCAATAACTAGTGTAGATTAATGTTTATATTTTTGCTACCCTAACGTATATCATACTCTCTAAAGATAGCTGACTCATCTGATATTCTCTTATATGTTGAGAATTTCACTTACAGACTTCCACGTACAATTGGTGGACGACCAAATTCAATAAAACGAGTCTAGATATTAACATATCACATACGAATAAAATGCCTTTTTGATATTCTTCGATTAACAATGTAAAGTCAAAGTCTTAGTATAAATAAAAAAGTTAAATATTATATATGTGAATTTAAAATTTATAAATGTAAATTTTAAAGTTTTGGGTTAAAATATAATGTTAATTTATTTTTGTGATTCATACAGTAATTTATTAGTGAGAATCTTCTGGTATTTACTCTCTCAAATGCAAAAGGCATATTTATATTTGTATAATGACTTGTGTGTCACGTACAGCTACTAATTTTATAAATTTATATATATTATACAAATATATATTATAAATATGTATAAAAGTGAAACATATATATATATATATATAAATTTTATATTTATAAAAGTCTTGTATTATTTTAATTTTATATAATTGAAACAATCATGTAATTGATATTAAATTATTGATAATTTTAATTAAGAATTTGTACTGATATATATTTCAATCACTGATTGTTTCAATTTTTATTTACTTATAAAAGTGGTGAACCATGGCTATAAATTGAATTAGAAAATTTTGTATTGGTTAATTGACAATTGATGATGGGATGACTGTAAATTGTATTCATTTTATATTTAACCAAATAGATAAATGCGAAAATACATATGCAAACAACAAAATAATTGATCATGACTTTATTTAGAATTGATAAATTTAATTACAAACCATTAATAAATTATTTCAATATTTTTTATAATAATATTAATAGTTTTACGAGGATACTATTTTAGAGATTTCAAACCAATTTAAATTTATGATTTCATTTCATAATTCTTTTATTAATTTTATAGTAGTTATATTAATTTTGTTTTACAGCTCATGATTTTGAGCGTCGTCTTCAACGAAGGTATATTGCTAATTTCTTAATCAGTTAAAAATAAAAAAATAAAGCAAAAAGAAAGATTAATACGGTAACAGTATGACAGACTCATTTGCCATGACTGGACTATCTTTTAAAATCAGATGTTTGTTTTTATAACTCTGTTCCAAATTTTGCTGTAACCTCCTTTATGGAGGATGATGCTATTTTTAGTTCAAATGATAATATAAATTAGTTGCCCAGGCAACCCAGCAATTTTTTTTACTATTCACTATTCTATTATGAGATATTTCTTTCAAGCTTTTTACATAGGTTAAATGGCTGAAAATATAGAAATATCAAAATAACATAAATAAAAAAGAATAAATGTTTACTTTAGAGAAAATTATAAAGAAACAAAATGGTAAAAAGAGGAAATTTTAAAACTTGGAGGATAAAATCAACAATAATATTGGCAAATGATGAATGAAACATAAAAGCTTGCCTCATATAAACAATGATAGATGGAATGAAAAAGGTGGAAAAATAAATAAATTTTTGGGACAAAAAAGATATACCGAAAAAAAACTATATATATGAAAAGGAAAAATATAATTAAATATTAGTTAGTTTAAGAAAAAGAAAATGAAAAAAATATCAATTTTATACCTAAGAGGGCAACACACTAACCATTTAGTTGTTGAAAGTAATAAAATGATAAAATAAACCTTGAAAGTTTTTATAGTGTACCTTAGTTCTTAAATTTAATTATTTATTATAATTTTAGTTCACGATAATATGTTAACATTTAAGTTACACGGCTTTATAAAATTTAAATTAATGAGTTACAAATTACACTTTTAAAAACTTATTTTATTATTTTATTATTTTCAGGACTAAATTTGTAACACATAACACTCTCAAGGTACATAATTAGTCATTTGACCAAAAGAAAAATAAATAAATTAAAATAGTGTTTGATTACTTTTATTTAAGTGTATTTGAGATAAAAATTTTAAAAAATTAATGTACATCTTACCTTTTTACATTCTACTTTAGTTCAAATCTTTGGTATTATTTTATTTTTTTTCACTTTCACACCCCTTTCATTCGTTTAAAAGCTAACAATACCCTAACAGAATTGAAGAAACAAAATATAAAAAGCATAAATAAAAGGAAAATAGATTTTTAATCATACATGAATTATCCTACAAATTTTAGGTAATATTTTTGAATTTTCATAGCAAATATAAAAGTTTTCACAAGTGTGATGGGCTAATTTTGTCATTTTAAAAGTCGCTTCAACGAGAAAAGTGAAAAAATTGCTTAAAATTTGTTATTTTTTTAATTTGTAAAAATTAAAAATTAGATATCACTATTGTACTAATAATAAAATAATAAGTAATAAATTGATGAGTAGATGGAAGGTGTGAAGAGTCCATGGAGGCGTGACATAGCAGTAGTAGTTGATGTTGATGATGATTTAAATGTGAGCCAGCGCACCACTTTGAAACTTATCTCACGTGGCAACTACTTTCCCTCCGCTGTTACTGTTACCACTTACCACAGGTAATAAAACATTCACTGGATTGGGCCCCACAACACAACACTAACAGTTGTAACATTAACCTTAACCTCTCATTGCTGTTGCTGTTTCTGTCAGATCTTCTTCCTTCCATCTCTGTTCCATTCTCATTCTCTTCTGTTTCTACACCAATTTCACCTCAAGTAAATATCATCACACACAACGAAAGGAAAAGAAAAACAAATAAAAAAGACAAGAACTGTAGTAAAATAAAACCATGAAAGGTTCTCTGCTTTGCTTTCATTGATTCAAAGGTGGCTTTGATTTGATTGCTCAAATTTAGTAATGGGTCTTTTTGTTTGCACCCTCTGTTTTTCTTTCTGGAAATTCAAACGGTGAGAGCTTTCTTTTCTCTTGTTTTCTTTTACGTTTCCATGGTTCAAGTTCAAAGTTTAAACCTTTTGCTCGACTGAATTCACTAGCGAATTTTGGTGAAAATGTTTTGCCTTTTTTCTCCTTCTTCTGAATTTTATAGTAGCCCAGTCATTGTGGGTCAGTTTCGATTTTGTGAATTTGGCCCCATTATCATTTTTCTCATTTTTACTTGACATATACAAATTTTAAAGGGGTTTGCGTCAATATAACAGAACGTAGATGAGGGAATCTGAATGGGTTTGACTCGAATTTCACTTTTTAGTGGTGGGGTTTGTGGTTGTTGACTTAAAGGGCTATACTTGTTTTCTAATTACTTTATAATTTTCTGTTATGTTTGTTTTCCTGTCATGGGATTTCAATTCCACTGCATACAGTTTACTCAGTAGGATCATTTTGGTTGGAAATTCCAAATTTGTGACGCTCTTGATTTTTGCTTAATCTAAATGCATGAACAGAGAGTAGAAGGTTCTGAATTTTGATGTCTGTTTTGATGCATGAAAAGTTTACTCAGTGTGTTTGTTTTGATGTCTGAATTTTGAATATGTATCACATTGCTGGATTTGCAGAATTTTGAGTGAAGAGGAGAAGTATGGGATGCAGGATTAGAGAGAGGAAGGGAGGTGAGTTCAGGAGGAGTTTACTGGGAAGATAATGAAGTGCCTACGCTCTGTGGAGTCGTTGGGAGGAGCCGATGAAGTGTTTCCTTCATCATCTGGATCTCTTGCAAGTGCAATCAAGGACTTTTCAGCTAGTGAAAATTCTTGCCTGGCTGAACAGTTAGATAAGAAGCCAGACACCGGCAACATAGAAGAAGCTGAATCATCCTTACGCGAGAGTGGCGTCTTGAACTATGAGGTTCATTTCATCAAAACACCTCACTTTTGGTTGTTATATTGAATAGTCAGATATGATTTATTCTTTGTTATTTACTCTATGCCCTAGAAAGTGTGTGAGTGTGTATATATATATATGTCTGAAATGATTGCAGGCTTGTCCGCATGCTTTCTTCTTGTTTAGGTTATCTGTGGTGTGGATGTATAAACTACTTTCAGACTTTTCTGTCTATGCTTGTAGTTATCTATCTGTTGTTGTTTGACAGAATACTTCATCTTAATTAAATATATGATCAAGGCACTGGTTTCTATATTTCTATGAGACCATGGCTATTGCATGTAGCTTGTCTGATCTGAAGGTCCATTTACTAAATTTAAACAATGCAATTTTTTTGGACTTTAGATTTTACATTGAGTTAATAAAGCCTGTAACTTTGTGTGTGTTTTTGTATGTGCGTTTCTTCTTGTTTTAAATTAGTGATTATGGTTACTATTATTATTATTATTTAAAGAAAAATATGTCTGTAATGTACAGGAAGCTAGAGCTCTGCTAGGAAGATATGAATATCAGAAAGGAAATATAGTAGCTGCTTTACATGTCTTTGAGGGAATAGATATAGGTGTTGTGACTCCTAAGATCAAAATTGCCCTTTCCAGAAGCAGAGAACGCCGCAAGAGACATTCTCAAAACCATGCTGAACCGCAAATGTCTATACATTCTGTTGGCTTACTATTGGAAGCTGTCTTCCTGAAAGCAAAATCTTTGCAGGTTCTTGAAAGGTTTAAAGGTATCCCCACTGGTTGTATGATTCATAGTCTTGTTTTATTTTTTTCATATTTTCTATTCAATCTGCACAATAGTAAATCCTTTTCAGTCAGCAAGTTTCCATAATATACCCCCCCTACGGTATTACTTGACTCGATTATTGTGTCATCCACCTTTTTTACCTGAGAACTACATTACCTGGAGATTCCAGTAACCACAATATTGACATTTTTGGCAGAAATTGTCTGATGAAAGGATGGCGTTTTTCTGAACTTGAGTGGTTTTAAAACTATGAAATTGCTAAGTTCTATGAGAAGTCAAAGCATATTCTAACATATCTTTCAATCATTCTTGCAGAGGCTGCCCAATCTTGCAAAGTTATTCTGGATATAGTGGAGTCTTCATTGCCTGAAGGCATGCCTGATAACTTTGGTGCTGAATGTAAATTGCAGGAGACCCTCAATAAGGCAGTTGAGCTGCTTCCAGAATTATGGAAACTTGCTGATTGTCCACGTGAAGCTATTTTGTCTTATCGACGAGCACTCCTTCATCATTGGAATCTCGATGCGGAGACTATAGCAAAGATTCAGAAAGAATTTGCTGTTTTTCTTCTATATAGTGGAGGAGAAGCAACACCCCCTAATCTCCGTTCTCAAATGGATGGCTCATTTGTACCTAGAAACAACATAGAAGAGGCTATACTTCTTTTAATGATTTTATTAAGAAAGGTCTCTCTAAATAGAATTGAGTGGGATCCTTCAATTTTAGACCACCTTTCATTTGCTCTGTCTGTTTCAGGAGATTTGACAGCTTTAGCCAATCAATTGGAAGAATTGCTTCCTGGGACCATCCATCGAAGTGAAAGGTACTATGCTCTAGCTCTTTGTTATTATGGAACAAGTAAGGACTTGGTAGCACTGGATCTTCTCAGAAAGTTGTTGAGGAGTAGAGAGGATCAACACCATGTTCCTGGTTTGTTAATGGCTTCTAAGATTTGTTGTGAGAACTCTACTCTTGCAGAAGAAGGAGTAAGCTTTGCGTGGCAAGTGCTTCAGAACCTGGATGGTAGATGTAATCAGCTAGAAAATCATGCCAATTTCTTTCTTGGTGTTTCACTTTCAGCACACTCGAAATTGGCCGTTTCTGATTCTGATAGGTTTAAGAGACAATCTGAGGCACTTCAAGCCCTAGAAACTGCTGGAAGAACGGGAAACCCCTTTGTACTATACCATCTCAGTTTAGAATATGCAGAACAAAGGAAGCTGGATGCTGCACTTTATTATGCAAAATGCTTTCTAAAACTGGAAGGTGGTTCTAATGTTAAAGGATGGTTATTGTTAGCCCGGATATTGTCTGCTCTAAAACAGTTTTTGGATGCTGAATCTATTATCAATACTGCTTTGGATCAAACTGGAAAATGGGATCAAGGTGATTTGTTGCGAACAAAAGCTAAACTTCAAATTGCACAGGGCCAGTTAAGGAATGCAATTGAGACATATACGCAGTTGCTTGCTGTTCTTCAAATCCAGAGTAAAGGTTTTGGTTCTGGGAAGAAGCTATACAAGGTTTGTTGTTGTAATAACTTATGCTGATTGAATATTTCTGAATCATGGGCCTTTATTCCTGTTATTTACTGTTAGAATTGGATGAATGCAGTCTCATGAACCTTTTGAATTTATAAGATTTTCAAGAAATTTGTGATCATGGGTTTGTTAGAAAAAAGGAAGTGTCCTGATAGTTTGTACCTTAGAAAGTGAGAATATTGATAGGAAAGTAATAGTGAGAGTATTGAAGATTTGATCACCATTTTATTTGGTTTGAAATGGAGGCATTTCGTGAAAAAGTAGAAAGCAGAATGCATAGAGTTCCTCAGAATTTTGCATGTGTTGATGAAGCTTTTTGAAGCATGGTACACCTTTAAGGGCATACTACTGCTGGGTTCATATATTTATGTGAGAGTCAGTATGCCTTCATCGGGAAGTTTTGTGGAAAGTATATTAACTATTTGTTTTAAATATGTGATTCCCCTTCAATTGAGCTTTCTTATTCTTTTCCTTTAGAATTTGAATAGGACCACATTCCTTTGAATAGGGTGTTAGGTTTGTATGGGTTCTGCATTCTTGAAGTGTCATAATTTCAAATTCATTATTTATTATTCTATTGTATCTCTATCTCATCTTTTGGAATCCGAACAGTCCACACATTGTTTACAAGTTCAAGCTTTTTTAGGAGCTGGTATTATTAGTTAGTGGCATTAGTCAACTGTATTTGGTATAAAAACATTAAGACATACTGTATACCATGTTGTTGAAATGTAAATACTTTAACATTTCCTTAAAGAAATCAGGCATAAGGATTTGTTGAACGTTGTGTGTTACTGAATTCATCTTATTGTATTCGTTGTTTATGATCGGTCATCTGCTGATCATTCAAATTATTTGGTGAAAGAATGTGCTCCACTGTTAGATGGTTGCTTTCTAGGTCTACCATTCATGTCTTAGATTCAATCTACTAGGATATGTTGTTTTTCAAAACAAAAAATAAATGTTTTGTTGGTTGTACCTGCATGATGCTCAGTTTAAATGTTGAAGCATTTTTTTATGAACGAAATGAAGTTGATGATGCTCATGCAAGGCAATAGGATTTGGGCATATGCAATTGTCATTAATTTCAACTAATGGCTATTGAATTTGAATATTCAAAAATTAAATCTTGCTTCAAGATAAACATTATTGAATATGGATGCATTTTATTTGTATTCTTTGTCTGAGTTTTTCCTTTTCTTTTTTTAATATTTTTTAATTTTACTTGTGCAATAAGACAAATGGTTCTAGCTGCTTAACTTTTTCCCCCTACCACATGACAGGAAAACAGAGATCGTGCTAGGAACTTGGAAGTGGAAATATGGCATGATATTGCTTATGTTTATATCAGTCTTTTACAGTGGCATGATGCAGAGGTGTGCCTTTCAAAATCCAAAGCCATCAAACCACTCTCTGCTTCTAGATGTCATGCAATAGGTAAATATATCTGATTTTTATTTACGAGTTTCATGTTTTTCCATTTAATTTCTCTCCTGAGATGAAAAGGACGTAACAGGTTTTCATCACTTGAAAACAACTGCCAGATATTGTTTGATATAGAGAGTATTGTTTTTAGAGTATTCTTTATATACAGCTAGGCGATATGTTGTTGTATTTAGGTGCCAAGAGATCAGAGATTGGATGGGACCCCAGAGGCATGCACCTTAGGGAAAGCAAAGGCAATAAAACAATGAAATATATCTAACATACTCCAAATTTGTTGATAATGATGACAAACTAACCTTTGTCGATGTGCATAATTAAGTATATTTCACAAAGTACAATATATAACACCTTCAAAAATCAAAAACATATGTAGCATGATATATAGATGAAAGTTTGTTATTTTCAGCAGAATAAGTTGTATCAGATTGATCTTAAAAAAAAAAAAAGTTGTATCAGATTGTACAATCTTAGGGAAATTGATAAGATGGTGAATAAACATGAAATTTTCCATTCTAGTTGCTTCTCACTTTCTCAGACTTATGGGTTGTTTTGTTTGTTAACTTTCACAGGCATAATGTACGAAGCAAAGGGCCATTACAAAGAGGCTCTAAAAGCTTTTGGTGATGCCTTGGACGTTGATCCTGGCCATGTCCCTAGCTTAATCTCCACTGCTGTAGTTCTTAAACGATGTAGTAATAAATCAAATCCAGCAGTTAAAAGCTTTCTGGTGGATGCGCTACGGCATGACAGATTCAATGCTTCTGCTTGGTATAATCTTGGCCTTCTTCACAAGGCTGAGGGTACAGCATCATCATTAGTTGAAGCTGCAGAATGTTTTCAAGCAGCACACTTTCTTGAAGAATCTGCACCTGTTGAACCTTTCAGATGACTCATTCTATGAAGGTTGGTCCACTGGTAGAAGCAAAAGAGCAAGCATGTTTCTTTAGAGATTAAATAGCAAGGAATTTTCCTGTGAATCCTTCTGCCTCAGGATAGCTAGGAGAGAGATATTGATCATGGTTTGGAAGGCTAGTTCATAAGAATTAATAGTAATAAACAAAAGAAAAAGATGGCTAACTCTACAAGCAGTTTTGTGATGCAAGGATTCATGCTTGATGTATTCAACTATTCTATAATTTTCACATGTCTTCTTTAGAGGTCAATTCAGAAAATAATAAAATGAAAAGGGAAAAAAAAATAGAGGCTTGTTTCTTGTTTTCATGATTTGATTTTAGTTAGATTTCCTTGCTTTCAAACTCCTCTTTCAAGCAAAATGATTTTGGACATAACTCTTAGAGTGTATAATGTGAGTCGACGTGGGACTTGGATTATTTCCAACACACCTCCTCACGCCAAACACTTTTTGAGCTTGATACGTGAACAACAAATGGTGAGTGCTTCTATAAAAGGGAGTGTTAAATTAACCCGTTTTTCAATTTCTTGCCGTAAGTAAAAAAAATCTAATAATTTTATCGAAACCATTTCATTTCTGTATTAACATAGTGGTAGAAAGAGTACTACACTGCATCTAAACTTCAAACTATTCACTTTAACCATGGTAATAGTCCAAAATTATTGGTTAATAGAGAATCAAAGTGGATTACCAATAAATCGCGAAATGCTATAGTTCTTAAATATTTTTTCTTAAATTATTGAAAAAAATTCATTAATTCAGAAGTAATTCGCGGGATTAGACACATTTTCTTAGAGTATATAATGTGAGAAGCCTAACTCAACCCCAAAAGTTAACTTAAGAGGTGAAAGTTGTCCCTCATTTAGATATTCTAATGTGAGATTACTTTTAACCGATGTGGGACTTTGATTATTTCCAACAATAACATATTAGACATTGTTATTTTTTTATTATAAAATTATTGTATCTAAATAATTTTTTTGTACATTATTATTATTATTTGGTGAATTCATGAAGTATATTCATAGGTTCACTTTATTTAAATTGCCTTATGAATATTAATCCCTGTTTAGCTACGAACGTACGGGGATTATGCGATTTTTATCCAAAAGCTGTTTGCCTTTTCGATATTTGATATTTCATTTTTGTAAGCATCACCTTAACATACCCATGATTATCAAAATGTATTTTTAATATTTTTGATGTCGATACAAGGACCATTTGCATGAGCACGATAAGCCATATCTGGGATTTTTTTTAAGGTCAGGCTAAGTGTTTAGATTATGATGGTTGACACTTGGTGTGAATGAGGTGTTGGATTAACACCATTAATTTGAATGAATAAGCTATAATTTCTAATCAAGTTTTAACTGATTTGGTCTATTGTCTCTTTCTTTACTCTCTCTCTTCCAGACTTCACTTTCAAAAGAAAAAGCATTTTGAGAGGAAGGAAACCGAGGCAGAAACAAGTCGCGTGAGTATGACACAGGCACACCATAAAGTAAACAAATGATTCTCATAGATAAATTATAATTGGGATATCACAAGAAAGGCTTTATCTAATGACTTTAGATTATGGTTTATATATATATATATATATATATATATATATATATATATATATATATATATATATTACTTTATTGATATATTATAGAATGTCTTTCTTGCTAAACATTTTAATATGTAATTGTTATTTGTTTGGATGAGAAGCGAAACAAAGAGAAAAAAAAAAAGAAACAGGAAAAATAAAAATAAAATAAAATGAAAATATATTATTTCAACCAAAGTCATGCCATATAAATCTGTCATGAAGCTTAACAATACTTATCTAAGTGTTATATATTGTGCTACTTCAAAAAAGAGTAATTTACATTTGTGACCGTGTGTTTTTTTTTTCTTTTCAAATTACACTCAATATCTCTTTTTTTTTTACCCTATAATTTTTTTTTAATTGTTTAGTTTACACTTAGATCCCTCCATCCATATCCATTTGGTAATTTAATAAAAAGTAGGCACATGTTAGTCAAACTTTTAATGAAAATTTATGTCTAAGATATCTTCATATTTTTTCTCTCAACTCCATATAAGACATAATATAATTTTCAACTTATTTCCTTCTCTTTTTTTTTCTTTGAACTCAACTTTTTGTTGGACATAAATTCACCTTGTTGGTACACATTTGTTAACACTCCTCCTCCTCCTCCTCCTTCTTCTTCTTAGTTCAATTTTTTTTATGCGTGTTGGGTTGTTGGTTGTTGCGTTTTTGTTGGACGTATTTTCAACAATGCCTTTTGATTGAATATGATCTTTTGCTTCAAATTTTAGCATTTTGCTCATGCAATTGTGTTTTTAACTCCTTTATTTGAAATATTTATTTTTGATGGCTAGTGTTTGATATAATATTTCAATCAAAAGTTGAATCTTCTTCAAGTATTAGCAATAGTAAGAGTCAAATATTAAAGAAAAAATTGTTACTGCCTTAAGAAAGGTCCATTCACAAGGTCAATTGTTAATATATTATTGAGTATTTAACAAAGATATTAGGATAATTTCGTCTGCTTACATATTTTAATTGACGTTAATTAACAACATTAACAAAAGAGGGTAAAAGTAATGTAAAAAATGGAGAGATATCGGGTGCAATTTAAAAAAAAATACAAGGAATACAAGTGTAACAAAGATGTTAGGATAATTTTGTTTGCTCGCATATTTTAATTTATGTTAGTTAAGATGCTAACAGAAAATGAGATAAAAGTAATGTAAAATAAGAAAATGGTACTTGATCTCATTTAAGAAAAACAAAGGGGATGAAGTATAATTTATGGAAAAAGGTGTTACATGTTGTGACTATTAATATATTGTGCTCCTTATCTAAGTGTATATTTAAATGGACTAGATCAAGTTAACTCGTTTATTAAATGAATTATGTTTTTTGCTTGATCCATGTCCAACTCACTTAGTCCGTTGGCCTAGTAATAAAAATATACATTTTGAAAATTTGTAAAAAAATAAAAAAATATTAAAAACCTAAGAAAATTATAAAAACTGAAAATTATCTAAAATAAGATGAAAAAAAATATAAGAAAATGTACATTGATTAATGAATTAGTAAAACTTAAAATAAGACTTCATTTGCATCACTCAAACATCTAATAAAATAAAGAAAAACTCAATATATAACTTTTTACACCAATAAATTCTAAATATTCAAACAATAAGAAAGATGTCAATACATACTAAACACTAAATATTAATTAACAGATCCTCAATAATATTTAATCACACATCAAATAGTTCTAAGTAAAAAAACTATAAAGATAATAAATAATAATTTCAAAAAGTAATTAGTTTTTGGAATAACCTGCGAACCAAATTTATGAGTTAAATGAATCATGCTAAATAAATTTACATTTAAATGGACCAACATTTTAAATGATCTTAACCTGTTTAGTCTATAGATTAAATGGATCATTTATAAATTCAAACTCATGTAGTTACCTCTATCTATCAAGATACTAACTAGGTCACAATTTAAATATTCACATCAAATATATCTCTTAACGTGTAAGAAAATATGCATTTGGTAATATAAGTTTCATTCATCTCACTTTTTAAACTCATTTCAACAAACTCTTTTTATATCTTTTTTTTAATACAAGTTCACGTCTATCATCAGAGTGTGTTACAAGATAATTTATGATACATTAAATACTTTTTTTGCACTACTCATTTATATTCTATTTTCTGCATGTTTGATTTTGCGTTAGAACAAAAAAACACGAATCAATAATGTAAATATTTAAAGTCATAAAAAGTAGCTTTCAATTAGATATAGAAATTCGACATGAATTTTGCTTGACTCGATGGAAAACCAAACATGTTAACATATATTTGCATGGCCGTTATCAAAGTAATTTCCATCTTCTAAATGCACAAAATGCAAAAGATACAATTTGGTTATTTTACCCTCAGAATGAGAGAATATCCGTTGTAACGTGCACTCAAACATTTCCTTAGTTGTCATAGGCACTTGAGTAGTTCAAGATTGAACATATCTATGACAAACTCAGAAGCTAACAACTAGTTTAGTGTTAGATGATGATCAACTAACTCAGAAGCTAGGGACACCATCTGGCTAAGCATAGAACATGTTTTATGACAATTTGTGTAACAGATTTTTATAATTTTTATTTTACATTTTTTTAATTTTTATTACATAATTATGTGGTACTAAGATTTGTTATAAAAAATTAATGTATAAATAAAAATTGCTGATTTTATTGCATAACCGAGTGTACCGTTGCTCTTATCCCATAGTAAAAGGAACAAGGAGAGAGAGAAAAGCAAAACAAGGGCAGGCAGTGTATTTATACGTTGTACTAAATACTCCTTATCTCCCCTGACCCTCAGTTTCACCTTTTTTTTTGAAAAAGTGTCTACAGAGAAGAGAACAACATAGCAGAGAGAGAGAGAGAGAGAGAGAGAGAGAGAGAGAAGAGCTTATCTACTTCACTTTCTGGAGAGACATGGAGGGTGCTAACTGGAAGATAACAGAGGAAGAAGCAGGGCCATCCTCTTCTTCTGGGATTGCTTCAAATAAACAACAAAACCCACCTGAAACTTTTCATCATCAACATCATAGGAAGGAGGCTGCAGCAGAAGAAGAAGAAACCGAGGAAGAGGAAGAAGACGATGTTGATCATCATAACAATAGCACCTTTGTTCCTGGTCCTCTCCTTTCTCTCAAGGATCAGATCGAAAAAGACAAGGTTTTCCGATTCTCTCCCCCCCATTTGCTTTTCAAATCATGGGTTTGCAGCAAGTTTGATTTTTTTTTTTATATTTATTTGTTTTTGCTTAATGGGTTGTTTGTTTTCAATCCATGTATTCTGTTGAAAGCTCTCACTGGTTAAAGTAGATAGCAATTAGAATAGAATGCCTCACATAATGATTATAAATTGGTTCAGCTAATTGGAGATATTTGCAAAATATCTTTTAGATCATTAGTATTTTATTATGTATAGCTTGTCTTGTATTCTGTTAATAAACACTGCATAGGATCAAATGATTTTCTGATGTATATTCAAGTGGTTTCTCATAATCGGTTAAGAAAGTGACTTTTGCTTGTGATTTTTTTATTTGAATGTTGGTTGTGTTGTGCAGGAGGATGAGAGCCTAAGGAGATGGAAAGAGAAGCTGTTGGGTTGCATGGAAAGTGATTTAGATGGTGTGTTTACGGAGTGTGTTTAACCTTCACAGCACTTTTGTTTGGTTATGTTTACAAGTTTTTCCTTATCCATGTAGGTCAGATACATCCTGAAGTGAAATTCCACTCCATTGGAATAATCTCTGAGGATTTTGGTGAAGTCATTACTCCTTTATCTGTGGATGAAAGCCAAAATGGTCATATTCTGTTTACTCTCAAGGAGGGCTCTCATTATCAGCTTAAGCTAAAATTCAGTGTTCTGCACAACATTGTGTCTGGTTTGGCATACTGCAACAATGTGTGGAAAGGAGGGCTTCAAGGTAAACTGTCAATTCTTTTGTCACATGATTTTAAATTGTGGTTTGCAACAACAATTTGGCTGAAATATTGTGATTTTTGAGATATCCGCAACTTCATCTGGGGCTGCATTTGCTCTCAATATTGCTGATCGCAGTGCAACTGCAACCTCAATTTCTCTGTTGCTTAACTTGCTAGATATTCTTGAGTTTGTTGGATATTATTATTATTGTTGTTGTTAACTGACTTTTAAAATCCATAGGTTTAAAACATTAATGCCTTGGCTCAGGACTCAGCAAAACTGGTTCTTTAACTTTTTGGATAATGTCTTGGCTCATGATCATACGAATTACAATATTCACTTAGATAAGTTCATCAGTTTGAATCTGGAACTTCAGTACCATAATATATGCTTCTGGATCAAATGCTTTACGGAACTTACTTTTGATGTGTTTGAGAAGCAATTAAAAGTATTACTGATTATTTGATCTATTTGTCATCCTTCAAGTCAGGGTATGGCCTTCAAGTAAGGTTGCATTTTTTGTGATAATTAGAGTCCTTTTTCATCATACTTGTGGGAACAATTTATTGGCACTTACATTTTGTCAATTTGCACTGTCGCCTCTATTTTTGTAGGTAGTATGATTGTACAAAAACAGTATGTCATTTGTTGATATTAGTTAATTGGTGATGACCTCTTTTTTATGCATTACATTGAGAATTCATAATTTCATATATGTTCTTGGGCATTTCAGTTGACCAGAGCAAAGGAATGTTGGGTACCTTTGCTCCCCAAAAAGAACCATATGTACATACCTTAAAAGAAGACATCACTCCGTCTGGTGTGCTTGCAAGGGGTGTATACTCTGCTAAGATTAAGGTATGAAAAGTAAAAATACACATGCATGTTTTACCTAAACTTTTGTAGTGAATTTGCTGTGTCTTAGACCTTTTGGTTGAAGTATTTTTTAAGTAAACAACACATTTTGCTACAGTGTCTTGATTTGAAAGGCAAATATATGGTTACTTATCTGCATAGTTTTATTAACTGATATTTGACATGTATATAACTTGAGGAATATTGTCACAACAGTTGAAAATATTGACCCATTTTTCTTTTTCTTTTTTTTTTCCCCTTTGAGACTTCAACCTGTACCTGTTTGATTCATATCATGCTCTAGACAACCTGAATACTGACTGGTTCACACCTGTGTTTAGTGCTTCAAATTTGAAAATCCTAAAGACTCGTCACTAACTATTGTGCTATAGTTCATTATAGTCACGCATGAATACTTATCACAATTATAGTTATCTAATTTGCACTTATATATTTTACATTCACTATTTTAATGTGCCAAATGCTATATTTTAGGAATTCATAATCCAAATGAATGAAGATGCAATGACTTCTATGGTCTTCCTAGTTGTTGAAGTTGTTATTAGAGAATAGTTTGTGTTTTACACCATTTTTTGTGTACGTGTGTAATTTGCACAACTTCTTGTATAAACTTGGCACTCTTTGTTTGCTGTGTCACAGTTTGAAGATGATGACGGAAGGTGTCACATGGAACTCAAATATTCATTAGAGATAAAGAAGAGGTAGTCCGGGTTTATGGCACATTATTGAGTCATTCATCATGCGTCCTTTTTTTTTTTTTTTTTAATTTATAATTTTGAAATCTTTTTATAATTTTGAAACTATTTGTTAATTATGCTATTTAGTACTCGTAGTTCTCATTTAGTGTTTAGTGTTGTGAGTTGTGACTTCTACAATTGCTTGCTAATCATACAAAATGGTTGTTCTGCCGATGGCAAGTCAATGTTCAAAGCCATAACATTTGTACACAAACAATCCACAAGAGTTTTCAAAGCTCTAAGGAAATGCAAAATTCAGCATTTGTGATTTGTACGCCTGATATCACGTATAACTGAAAAGTACTTGCATCTTTAATCCGAATGATAAAAATTAATTAATTTATAAACTCTAAAGAAGCTTTAATATGAATACATTGATTATAAGTGTTGGATTCAACTACTTTACCAACAAGGGTGAGTCCTGGTGCAGCGGTAAAGTTGTGCCTTGGTGACTTGTTGGTCATGGGTTCGAATCCGGAAACAGCCTCCTTGTCTATGCAAGGGTAAGACTGCGTACAATATCCCTCCCCCATTATTCAACTACTTTACCAACAAGGGTTGTTGGTGAATAATTTATAAGTATCTTTATAAATGTTTTTTAGCCTTAAGATGTGTTCTAATCTTGGTGAGAATATGAAATCCAACTCACATTTTCACTGTACTAATTACTTATGCTTTATTTCTCACTAATCTTGCTACAATTATTATGGTTTTATGGGGGACCTCTGAAACGGGCCAATGTGGCGAGAAAAATGCCCAATCGGATCGGCCCACTTAAATTAAAAGAAAAAGTATTCAATTTTTTTTATACATGTTCAATTTGATTGTTGATGAAGATCATTTGTCCTGATTTGGTTTTGTGGAAATAATTAACGATTAATATCTCAAAATTATAAATTTGGGGGAATCCACATTCAGTTTAGTTAATATTTTTAAGGGTCCGTTTAGGTCCATATTTTTTTCAGAAACTAAATTGGTATCCATGCACTTTATAGGGACCAATGCCATGTGTGGACATACATCTCAAATGGGTAAAATAACATCTTTTGTGAAAAATGCACAAGTTAAAACTTCAGGAGAGATGGGCGTAATAGATAATTCATTTGGAAGGGTTTATTTACAGTTAATTTGGACTTATTCTTAACTGCTGAATGGTAACTTTTTTTTTTTTTTATACTTTCTGAATGGTAACTTTGTACGTAACATTATTGATTCCAGAAAATAAAATGTTAAATGGTAAGAATGTGATTTTATAAAATAAGCAATAAAAAGTGAAAAGTGTGAACAGGTTTATTACATTTTATTAATTATTCATTTGGAAAAATATTGTCTTATATTACAGTTTTTTGTTGCTGTTTTTTTTAACACAAAGTTCCTAACCACTCATCAATCATGATTCGACCATAGCTGTTTTCAAAATAAAAGTTTTCTAATAATGATTTAAAGTAAGCATAAATGAAATTAGTGTGAAAAAAAACATGATTCTATTTGCTCTTAGAACCTTGGTTCTGACATTCCAACAATTAAAATATTAAAGGTTTTAAAAAAAGTTTGTGGGAATAATCTTTCCCAAGAATATAAAGATTCCTCAACTTGTGAAAAATGAAAAAGTATTTACGCCAGGAGATGCAGGTAAATTTTCATTCTGAGGATGAAATGTACAGAGAATATATTTAGATCCCTTCTCAAATGTTCAAATCACTTCAATGGTAAAGCTTAGGTTCGATTTTCTTGCAGCTAATCATTTCTGTGTAAGGCTCAAGTTAAATTTGACTTTTGAAAACATTTGCAAAGATCCGTTGGTATCCTAACTTTGGAATATGATACCTTCGGAAAAAACAAATTAAGAAAGATCGATCGATGTACCCATGTTTTATCTAATGCACTTCCAACCTTATCACCAAACCACCATAGGCCCACCTTGTCACTCGTCACCCAGAGATCGTCAATCATTACTATTATCATCACGCTACTATTTCATTGAAAAGAAAAGGATTTTATCACATCATCCTAAAAATTATATATAAACCTTATCCTAATACCCACGTATTTGTCTATAGGTCTCTTGCACTATATGTCTCTACAGGCATATTTGTGTGTGAAACATAAGGAGCAGTAAGGTTTATTTTTGGTTTAAGACGATATTTATCCTTCACAAGAAACAATCATATTCCATCGGATTGGACACAATACACAAAGTTTTTCCTTCGGTAGTTACATACTATGAAGCACCGACATTGACACTGACATGGATATCGGACACAACACATGTGGACATCTGTCAAACACATCAAACTCAACTCAGACGCGGATGCCGGTGTCGCGTCGAACACCGGACACGGCAAGAGACTGGGGTGTTCGTGCTTCATAGCACATATCACAACTCATTCGTGATTAAGTTAGAATAATTCTACACGAGTTGGTCCACGTACTTGGCGATATATGTTCAAGGTTTATGCTATAAGGTCGATTATTTGAAATGAACTGCATAAGAATTGAATTTGAATCAGGGATCGATCCTCATGCGAGTAAAATGCAATGTAAAACAAGGGACAAAAAGAAAGGTTCAGCTGGCTAAGGCAGCAAGCAGGTTTGGTGGAAGTTAGTTCATTCAAAATCAAAAAGAGACGTTTGTTGAAGATAACGATGAAGTGAGAATCGAATATAAGAAGTTTGGCTTTTACAAACACGTTGTAGTGCTTAATGACGATAAGAACGACAAAAACGAAAGGACCAAGTACAGAGTTTGAATCGGAAATACCGAAGAAAAAGCCTTCACGAAAAAACTCTGATAATATATATATATATATATATATATATATATATATATATATATATATATATATATATATATATATATATATATATATATATATATATATATATATATATATATATATATATATATATATATATATATATATATATATATATATATATATATGCATCATGAATTTATTGCTTCACTTTCATTTTACTATCAAATTAAGAGCTAGTAGCATTGCCAAACTCGTTTTTGCATGGAAATGGAATCTTCGTCGACTCCTCCTCCTAAGTTCCGGTTCAGAGACCACTCAGAACCGGAATCTCAGAATTCATTGGAGCCAAGCTCCGATGTTGTTTCTGCAGCGTCACCGTCTATCGGTGATCCTGATGCAGACCTTGAAATTGAATCCATGACCGGAAGAGTACTTTCTACTTCTAAATCTCTCCCTATATGTTTTTTTTTTCTTTTTAACCGGGGAATTAATGTTCATAAATTTTTCATTCAGTGTGGAAAAAAGAAATAAAAAATAAGTAAGTTGTAAGGAAGGTTTAATAAAATTTGTGATTGGGTTATTGATGACAGGGCATCATGCATCTGTGTGATGAACTTCGGGAACTAAAGGAAGCAGCAAATGAAGATTTACAGAAAAACATATTTAGCAAATATTCCACTTTCCTTAGGTAATTAACATCTCCAAGTCCAACTTCTTTTTTAATGTTTATCGTGAACAATATCTACTATATGAGTTTGTCTTGGAGTATTAGTATTAATTGAATTCCATAACAATCTAATTAGATCACATAAATTTTTTTTTATACTCTGAAAAGAGTTCTCTTTATCTTTATCTTTTAACTTTCTTTTTTCTGACTAAGCATTTTATCACATGTGACAAGAGGGTGTGAAGCATATACGATGTGAAATGACCATTTTTTTTATTCCATAAGGAATTTCTGTTAAAAATTGCATATTGTAAAGGAAAGTAAAAACATAACAATGCTATTTTTATCTATAAATTCCAGAATGATTGGTCACCTACCCACCTATCATTCTTGATTTTTTTTTTCAAACCACCCTTGTAATTCTTAACAAAAATGTTCATTTCATTTCATATTTACTTGTTTTTGGTAATGTTTTATATCACTAATTTATACCCTTCCTTTTCACCCGTTTTATATGTAATAAAATATTAAGTGATATGTAAAATAAAGAGCAAAAGGAATTCTTTATTTTAAGGGGAGCAAAGAGGATGTAAAATATTATGCTAAATATTTATTAGACCCGGCAATTACAAAACTGGATTGCTCGTTATTATTCTTACGATGCTAGAATGGCATATAATATTGAGGTGGTGTTATGCTTTTGTGTGTGTAGAATACTAGAGGAAGTGATAGGAGTGGAAAATGAGCTCGTGCAACTGGAAAACCATTTTGTATCTCATAAAAGGCAAGTAAAGGATCTTATAGATCGAATATATCCAAAGATATTGTCCATAGACATAGCCTTCGATGATCATGTCAATATTGTCCCATCTCACCCCACCGAATTGAAAGCTCACATTAATGAATGTTTAGAGAATTTGGATATTCTCTTATCAGAAAACAAGATGGATGAAGCCCTGAACCATCTAGAATCTGCAGATGAACATTATCAAAGCCTTCAATTTCAAGATTGTTCCCATAGAGAGATCATGCTATATGAATCTGCAATTTCTGAGAAAAAGTCCATGCTGATACAACAATTATCACAAATAGCTGAGAATAAAAGAACACCGGGACCAGAACTTCAAAGGGCACTAGCTAGACTTTGCAGACTTGGTGATACTCAACTTGCTATTAATCTGTTGCTTAAACATTACCATTTGCGTGTTGCGAATGGAACTGATAATTTGCAGTGGGCAAAATCATCTTCAATTGAGATATACATAAGGGAACTTGCAAGGTTTGTGTTCTCAATGGTTTCACAAGCGGCAAGGAGCTTTGTGATGTTGTGTGGAGAAACTTCTCCTTATGCCTCAGAGCTTATGTTGTTTGCATATGAAGAAACAAAATCATTCATCATTTGTTTTGATAAATACGTCAAAGGCACCTCAGCAATAAGTGGAGGGTTGTCTTCTGCCATAAAAGCTGTCAAGTTTGCTGTCATGTACTGTTCTTTGTTAGAAAATCAGAAATTGGTGTTGCGGCCATACTTAGTGAAGCATCTCTTTCCATGCATGGAAGAGGTTTTGAATACACATATAAACCATTTTAAGAAAGTGATTGTTATCTTCTCAGCGAGCGATCCTTGGATTTTGGAGAAGTACCTTGTTTCTGGAGTGTTTGTTGGGGCTGGATCTTCAACTTTAGCCGTTGGAGAACAACATGACTATTGCTTGCTAACTACCAGTGGCCGGAAGGTTGTGACACTATTGCAGGTTTGTTCTATGTATTATTAGATTGCTCTTTAATGTAAAGTTCTATATTGCAAAAGATAACTAGATGTATTTTAATATTACAAGTATTAAAAAGTTTGTTATTATTATTTCTTTTTGGCTAGCATTATTATAAAGGACAACCATTGCATGAAAAAAATAGGAGTTTATTACTATTTCTTTTTAATTTGTTGTTGTTTGATTGTAATCAGGCCATTGTGGAAGATATTTCTTCTTTAGTTTCCCTTCATATGGGGAGTTTAGTCATTAGTGGAATCACAATCCTCTTCACAGAGTATATTGTCATACTTGAAAAAGCCCTTACTTATGAAGCAAGCTCAACAGAACAAGGTAGTCCAAGAATAAAGCTAGCTGAGTCACTACCACAACAGGTTTCTATTTTGGCCAATTTGTCAACTTTAGTGCAGTTTCTCTCTATCATGGTCAAAGATATCTTTAGCAGCAGTGATCACATAGAATTTCAAGTATTGGAAAACTATTCAATTGTTCATCAGCAGCAAGGACTTGATGATTTCCTATTGTTTATTGAAGAGGGTTCCAATAAGTTGAGAAACGTGTTCTGCCAGCAATTAATTCTCAGAGTATTGTCTACTTACCACAGGCATGAAATATTTTCTGCTAGCCATTGCAATGACCAGTTTGATGCTAACACTGTCCACGATCCAATGCCGTCTGGTATCTTTCAGGTATTATTTTCATAAATAACCACTTAAAGACTTTTTTGATTATGATGATATATGAACACAATAGATTGAGACACTGGGTGGTTCAATGATTTTTCAAGTTTTATCTTACTTTGCAACACTTCTAAAATTTTGAAATTATCATTAAAGAATACTACTATAAATAGAAAGAAAGGTGTAGATAGCTAGGATAAATAGTTCCTTTCTTGTTTTGCATCCCAAAGCGTATGCAAGCGTTATATTTTGATTTAATTTGTTGTAACTGTTCTGGACAGGTTTTATTTCTAGAATTAAAGAAAATAGAACAACTTGAGGAAGAAAATGTGTTTGAAGTGAATTGGTTGATGGGATTACTGAGAGAATTAATGGAGTCGATGTTTATTTGGGTTTCCAACAACAAAGAGATCCTTGCAACTACGGAAAAGAATGTGAGCTCACAAACTGATGAAGCCAAACAGGTTTTTTAATTCCCTCCCTTCTATTTATTCTTTTAGGTCTATGCTAAAAGAGTAAAAGCATTATTGCAACTAATTTGCAATTTTGTATTAACGTGGAGATATTTCTGCAACTATATCTTTCCCATTGTTTATTGACAAAATTTATATGCTTGCCATTTTTGGTGCCAAAATTCATATTTGTAAAATTCTTATCAATATATGCCTTTTTTTGTGCACTAACATATTTTTCAGCTTGTTCCCTTTCTTACCAATATATGCTAGAAAGATAGGTCCCCCCCCTTCCCCAAATTGTGTGAGATAGTTGTAGATATTGTGTTGCTATTCCTATTGACTGCAAAATCCTTCTAAAACTGGTGAGCTAGTTCTATAAGGTTGATTATTTCCATGTCAGTGTCCCCAAAATTTACCAACATTTCCAGAAGACACTAACTTCTTGTCTTTTCTCGGGGTATGAGAGCCTATTGCTAATATTTTTTGTGTAAGTTTGTTGAGAACTTTATTCCAAATCTCTAACACCCTTGATGTAATATACATCAATATCCCTACATTCTTCATCACAAAATTCTAAAACCACTTGACCTCAGATATATGGTATACTGTTGATATTTTTGGTTTAGTAGATATGTTCAATTTTTTTAAGAAAGATTTGATCTCGTTTTAGTCTGGTGTCTTCATAAACCAGTGTGTTCAATTTTTAATTCTGAAAATTCTTGAAACATTTACTTTCATAGCTGCCTGTAGGCATAACTAACAAGGCTCTCTTTAAAGCAGCCAGAGTACATCTCATCATGACACTACTATATTATCCCAAATACAGATCAATTTATAAGATTATATTGTTGCTTGGCACGTGGTTAGTTGGAAAATAAATGTATGAGGATATGAAGCATGACGACAAGGCAACTATTATCATGATTTTTACCTATGTAAAGTGATTCTCATCCTTTTTTTTTTTGTATTGAGCAGTTTATTTTGGATGTGCAATTCTTGGTGGAAATTGGAATGTACGGAGGATATTTCTCCAGCGATCCTTTGCTCCTTCTAACTCTCATGAAATCAACCTTCAATTCAGCAGGACTAGACCCTTTCAAGTAATGCATTCTCATTTATAGTTCTTGAGAAATTCAGAGTTCATTACTAATCATAGCTCTGCAAACTCAAAAACTGTCTAATCACACATGCCACATATTTCTTGAACAAAATGCACATACATAACTTGATGTGAAAATGAACAAATAAATTTTACAAGCAATAATTTCTTGGCATCCTTAAATGCATGTCTTCCCTAGTCCCTGGTATTATTACATTTGCAACAAACCATGGTTCTTCCAAATTCATATCATATCTTCCTTTTTCTTTCTTTCCTTCATAATCATATAGTTTGAAAATATTCCCATATTCTCTATAAAAATTATTAAATAATAGTCATCAAGACGTTCTCATGATATTAAAAGCAACCAAAGTTTCAAATATTGACTCGTGTTTCCTTTATAGAGATGTAGATGATGATTATTGGGCTATAGATGCTGCTACTAAAACAATTCAAAAGCTGTTGGAGATTGAGAAAACAAGTTTGCATCCAAAGGAGCCTGTAGTTACCATTAAAGAGGAGTCACATGAGCATGAGAACCAAATCAATCAATCAGCATATGAATGTAATTTTTCCAAGGAAAATGATATAAGTTCTTCAGAGAATAACGTAGTAAAACATGAACTAGATGAGGTTGCAAAACATGAACTAGAAGTTGCCATTGATGCAAAGATGGCTTCACTAGACACGGTATTTAGCCCCGGAGAGGGATCTTTAGTGAAGAGAGATTATGTTGATACAGACTCTTCAAATTTGAGACCACCTTCTATCATGACTTTGCAATTAGAGGATGCTGATTTTGTAGAGGCAACGGATACAAAAAATGATGAATTGACTCCAACATCTTCCGTGGGTGAGGTAGGACTAAATTCTGAGGAGGAAACTAAATCAAATTCAGACGAATGACCAACATTTATATAATTTACTAATATATATTTACACAATTTTAATTTTATACTTTGATTTAAGGCACTTATTTGCATGCCTTACGTGTCAATGCCACACATATTCAGCATGACTAGTGTATGCACTAGCACAAACCCTATGCCAAAGTCTGCACCAAGGCCTGGTTTTTTCATATAATAATACTCAAAAAATATAGATATAGTAAGTTTTTCTGTATTCACGTTTTTTTCAAAAAAATATCCACTATAACACAATTGATATTAACTAACACAATTAAACTTACCATAAATTAACAACAATATTCAAATATCCATTCTTATATTGCAACTTATATTTGGAACTAAGATACTTAATCTAAATTAACAAGAAGAAAGAGTTTGGCGGCTTGGATTTCAGACATCTTCATGGTTTCAACATTGGAAGTAAGGATGAATTTTTTTTAACAACAACGATGCTATAATAACAAAAGTGTTCAAAGTTAAATATTTTTCTAATAGCGGTTTTTTGGATGTCTCTCTGGGACACAATCCAAGTTATATATGGCGTAATATCTAGGCTTTACAAGCTTTGGTAAGAGAAGGTATGAGATGCAAACTAAACAATGACAACTCCATCAACATTTGGAAAGATCCATGGCTTCGAAATTCAGATAAGTGCTATGTTACATCCCCACCTCCTATTGGTCTTGAGCACATGACTGTTAACTCTCTTATAGATGGTGAGCGAAAATGTAGGAGACTAGACAATGGTCAACAAATTCTCAACAATGAAGATTTACAAGACATTCAGATAAGTGCATACTGTGAAACAAAAACTGGGCGCTTCTTGAAGCTATCATATGGGGGATGCAGTTTCAATTCCATGATTTTATCAGAAGTGGACTGCAAAAGCTTTTAGTCTCAAACATAAAGGCACTATCAGAATTTCATAATCTCATAACACATCCTATGAGAGTAATTTTAAAAATAAGGTAATTTCAACTTGCACTTATCTCGTAAAATTTTTCAAGTAAATATTAATACTTATATCCGGAATTAAACTTATTTAGTGGGTAATTTTTCTCTCCATTATAAGTAATTTTCTAATCAAATTTTATCTTCCCAAATTGCAAGATATTCCTACTCGCTCTGCATTTTGCAAGATATTCCGATATCTTAAATTATATCCTTTCAAATTTTATCAAAAGTTTTTGATACTTTCATAATCATATCCTTAATTTGAATTTTCTAAAATCCAAAAGATCAAAATCATTCCATTGCTTGCGGATTACAAACGGTTAGGTTTATCATTAAATTGCCAACAACGTATGTGCCCAAAAAACAATCTCAACTTATAAAAGGGAATAAAGACATTGATCACAAAGTATCAAAGTCTTGAAAACTCATTCGGATCATTGTTATTTGTGTGGAGACAAGCTATATTCAAGGATCAATTTAAACTGATTATTATTAGCATTATCCAACACAATTCATTAGAAAAAACGGGTGGCAATTGAAGAGTTGAAGACGACAATAGCAATCCAAAAGACAAGACAGGACAAGACAACTCCGTCATGTTTATTGTAAGTTGTCAGAATTTTTTAAAAATCTTTTTTATGTTTCTTGTAAGTTGTTGTAATTGTTAGAGATCACTGCACGAAAAAAAATATTGTTTAGGAAAAAAACAAAAAAAAATCATCTTTCAGAAAAGTTATTAATTAATTAATAAAGCAAAGAAAAGAAAGAAGGAAACTGCAATTTTTACAGGGTGTAAATCACAGTCATCTTGTTTATAACGGTCAGTTTCCACTTTTTCAAATAAAATACAATATTTTGGTGAAAGGGAGCAGAGGCTTTCAGGTTTGTTAACGTTTTCTGGCCCCATCCAACACGCTCTTCCTTTTTCTCTTCTTCTTCTTCCTCTTAATTTCGCTTACACGCACACAAATGTATTGATGCCACCACTCTCACCCATCACCACACACATTCCCATCATCCAAACCTTCTTCCTCTGAATGGGTTGCTTTTTCGGTTGTTTTGGTTCCTCCAAACACAGAAACCACAAGCACAAGGTTCAAGTATGTGTATGACTCTTCAATTCCTTCACCCCTTTTGAACAACAACCCCAAGATTTTCTTTTTCGGTTTCTTTTGTTTCCCGGTTCTGATAAAAATGTGATCTTTTCTTTCACTGCTATAACCCCTTTTCTTGTTTTTTCTCAGCAGCCAAACAGAGCTAATGGTAGTAGCAATAGCAAGCAAGAGCAACATAGTGTCTCTTTGGTTCAGGATTGCTCCACAAATGCTATTAACCCTATACCACAACTCCAGTAAGCAATCCCCATCCATGACCTTCGATTTCATTAATTACATACTATTTTGGAAGCTTTTGATATAGATAAAGATAAATGTTGTTTTCTACCTCTTTTTTTTTGTTAATGCAGGGATAAAAGTGAGGAGCAACTAAGTGTCAGCAGCAGAAAGAAAGTGACATTTGATTCCAATGTGAAGACCTATGAGCCTCTTTTGGCTGATGAAGTTGTGGAGAGGAAAAATGAGGAAGGTGGGAAGGAGGAAGCTTTGGCCCAATCAAAGTCATCTTCCTCTGAAGCTAGTTCTGTGACTTCAACGGGGTCTTACCCTCCCAATCATAGGTACCAGAATTGCCGCAACAGTGATGACGAAGAGGAAGAGATTGATTATGGGGACAGTGATCTTAGTGATGGAGATGACGATGAAGAATGCAATGAAGTGAGTGAGGACTTTGGAGAAGATGACATAGTGGCAAGTACTGCTGCTGATGATCATGTGTTTGTTGAAGAGGTTGATGTGAAGTCCATTGGGTCCAACCCTAATGTCAGAGACAGAAGTGCTTATGTTCATCCTGTGCTGAATCCAGTGGAGAATCTCACTCAGTGGAAAGTTCTTAAGGCTAAGAGAACACCAATAAGGCCTCAGAAAGAGAATGATTTTGGGGTTGGTGTAAAAGGATCACCTTTCAGCTTGAATTCCAAAAGCGACTTGCCAAAGAAGTTGAACCGGGAGATACGAGTTGATGCCAGCCTGTCAAATTGGTTGGTCTCACCAGAAACTACACCTGTTTGCAAGGCTGGCTCAGTGGCTTCCTTTGCTGGTAGTACCCCTGATAGGATCACCTCACAAGGTTCATATTCTGTGATAAGTCATGAAGATAGGCCAATTTTAGGG
Organism: Glycine max; assembly: GCF_000004515.6. NCBI lineage: Eukaryota > Viridiplantae > Streptophyta > Magnoliopsida > Fabales > Fabaceae > Glycine > Glycine max. The sequence continues at coordinate 23,015,885 of NC_038249.2, forward strand.
GCATTGACATTGGAAGAGATCAAACAATTTTCGGCTACTTCGTCTTCACGGAAGTCACCAAGTAGGAGTCCAGATGAGATGCCTATTATTGGCACTGTTGGAACCTACTGGAATGTTGCAGGCTCTGCTGAGGACCCTGGCTCAGTCTCTTCCTTTAAAGGAATTCCGAACTCAACAAGCAAGTACAGAGAGGTAAAGATGCGGTGAACACTTTTAAGAGATATTATTACTCATTAGTTGAGGGTGAACTCTGATTTGGACATGCACTGGTGCGGTATTGCAGGATAAGAGCGTGAATTGGCGCTCAACCCCTTTTGAGACAAGATTAGAGAAAGCTTTGAATAGAGGTGCTGCTTCTGCTTATGTTCCTCGTGTATTTTAGAAGTTTTCAATAGTGCGTGGATTCGAGGAGAGTGTGAATTGTGCAGGGAAAGTATTTTTTTTATTCTTTTATAAACACGATAGAGTGTAGAATGTGACTTTTACTTTTCTACTGCAATTTGTACTTGGCTTTGAAGTTATAATATAAAAGTTCAAGTACAGCTTATAACATCTAAAATAATATTTAGATGAAATCATATTTCATGCTTTAACGATTACACGAAATCATATATCTCATAAAGCAATCCTTCAGTTTTTAGATGAATCTTGCACCATAAATCTATCCAGATATCAAGGATACACAACCTGTGCATATATGCACTAGAAACAAAACTAGTGTGGTCTTTGTGGTTATATAGAGACCCTCTCACTTTCTCATAAAAGTAAATACTACAACAGAAGAACCGTGTTCAGTTGAAATACTCATCTTCATTACCCCACCTTAGCATCTTATCCCACACTGTTTGAGTGCTGGACCTGTCTGCTTAGGCAAGAAAATATCAATTCGCACCCAAATCATTGAGAAAATTATGGCTAGAAGTATTGACCAGAGGACTACAATGGTAGGGGTTCTGTTTTGCCTTCCCATTAAGCCTTTGAGGAAAGGATACAAGTGCACAATGACCCACAAGGAGAAGAAAAGCTTCCCAAAGAAAGGTCCCCATGAGTCATAGCCATTGTTAATGGCATCAGAGATTCCAGCCACAATTCCCACCATATTTAATATTACAAGACTCGTTGGTGGGATGAGAAGAGTAGTCCACTTGAAGAGATAGAGCTGTCCAAATGCAGTGTCATTTGCTGATTTTGCTCTCACATTGAAATTAGTGTGTACTCCACCAACTTTAAGGAGACCTTGAAATACAGCAAAAAAGTGTGCAGAAACTCCCCCAATGACCCAAAATTGCTCGTTGCGCCACCAGTCCTGAATGCTAACCCCACTCCAGCGAAGCTCTAGCACACAGGTTAAGATGATGGAGATAAATAAGGCCATTAACCAAATGCTAGCAAGGTTTGACAGCTGCACACAAGAGAACTTTGGTCAGAAGACATGAACCTAATGTCAACAACAACATTGTTTTCCTTTCTTTTAAAAGTATTAGTGTATCATAGCTTAACAAATTGAGTTATCCTAGTAATCACAAGAAATCACTATTGGTTTCTGATCATATTTCCCATTTAATATAAACCAACTTCAATACCATGGTGTTCTCACAAGCCAAAATCATTTAGAAGTCTTTAGGATGGGAGCCAAAATCATATTTCCCATTTAATATAAACCAACTTCAAGACATAGCCCCCCTTTACATCCTCTAAGTGAGAATGGGAGCCTGACAGAAGTGATCATTTTGTGCATGTACATATAGTTAATGAGGAAGCCAGTCATACTGCATTCAAGTTAATTGAATGTAATAAATTGATTATTGTGCACCTACAGTGGGGATGATGAATTTTCCAGTCAGAAGACAAACAGCTGGAATTGCACAGTAGATCAACAAAGGGATGGAAGTGAACGGATAGACAACGGAATTAGTGTAGGCCAATCTCTGCAGCCATTTCAGTTTTCCGCCATAACCATACCACAAAGGGCAATAACCACTAAAGAAAATCTCAGTAGAACCTGAAGCCCATTTCAGAACTTGGTGTAATCGGTCTGATAGATTTATAGGAGCAGATCCCTTGAAAGCTGCTTTCTTTGGCATGCAGTACACTGATTTCCATCCTCTACAATGCATGTTAAACCCTGTTAAGAGGTCTTCTGTGACTGAACCATAAAGCCACCCAATCTGCTGGAAAAAGAATGTCAAAATGACTTGATTTCTTAGCAGTCATGAAATTCTAAGTAATGGCTTAGATATGGGAAATAAATGTCTAATTAAAACAAAATGCATTCTTGATGTGTGCTGGAGATCTTCTATCAACAAATCTAGAATATTTTTTTCCCCATTTTAAGGACTTTTTTTCTCAAACTAGGCAAAAGGATCTCATTGTAATAACTAGATTACCTCTCTTCCCCATTCAGTTTTCTCTTCGTAGTCACAGCTTATAACATGAATTGCTTCCTTAATCAGTAATTGAGCATCGGTTCCTTTTGGAAGTCCACCATCTTCTATCAAAGCAGAAGAAATGAAAACTGGTGATTGTCCAAATCGTTTCTCTAAACTTTTCAGAGACATGAAGGGTAATTCCTCTTCCTCATCCTCATCAAAGTCCTCAAGCTCTTGATCAGTCTCGTCATCATCAGATGAAGACTGAGAGTCACCAGAACAACAGCTGCAGCATGAAGGCCAGCTGCAACTCTTCATCTTCGGCCTTTTATCAGAAGGTGGCTCACGGCCATATAATGCCTGCCTGTTGAACACACATCCAGTACCAACATACATAGGGCCTTGAATCCCGTCAAGGCATTTCATGTTGATCTATGACATGAACATAGCAAAATTCAAGGAAGGAATTAAGGATGAGTTAATGAAATTTCAATTTGTATTGGGTTTAGTAGAATGTCCCTTACATCAAAGAACACAGTATTGTGATTAGCATATCTGTCATTGCAATCAATGCCATCAAACCTTCGTGGAAATTGGACATAACAGAACTTCTTTCCAATTTGGGGATCCATTAAAAAGCACATAGCCTCCCTAAGAACCTTGCTATTATTGATGTATTGGTCACAATCCAAATTCAATGCAAAAGGTGCATTGCTAAGCACAGCAGAAACTCGAACCTGTTGTGGCAATACAGCATTGTAAGAGTTATAATCTGTTTTTCTTATATCTTGTTCATATAACTCAATGGAATTAAATTATATACTTGAAGTTTTGGGCTGTAAGCTACTTACCAGAGCATTCGAGGCACCAGCTTTACTGTGGTGTTGATAACCGGGACGTTTTTCCCGAGAAACATACACAAGCCTTGGCAGTTCCTTGCCTTCTATGTCCAGTGCACCAGCACTTCCTAGACATACCTGCAAAGACAAGTCCATGGTTAATTTTTAGATTCTTGGTTTGTTGGCTATCCAAAGTTTTGAAGAAAGACATTATCTTTCAGACTGAATTTCAATCCTCCCCCGAGTTTGATTTTGAGGGCCTAAGTCAATAAAAGTTAACATTTTTTATTGGCACAAAATCCAAATGCAGTTGCCAAACCTGAATCATTCCTGGATGGTCATCAATGTTGTTCCCAGGCCATGGATTACCATCTTGCATCACCCACCCCTCTTCTGGTTTTTTCTGAGCCTTTGCAACCAATACATTAATTTTCACCTTGAATTCTTCATACTCTCTCTGCAAAATTGCAAAGGAAAGTGCCTCAAGTCTCACATAGATAATAGAACAACATAAAAAAAAAAAAATCAAAAGCAACTTTCATGGCTTATCTATGTAGTCCTCACCTTCATTGCCCTGCGATCCTTAACAAATGTTGGGTGCACCTTATCTTTCAAGTAATCAAGTTTCTGAGAGAAATAAAACTCAGGTGCCCTTGGCTCAATGTTATACTTATTACAAAAGGGAACCCATATTCTAGCAAACTCAGCAGTTTCTAACAAGGTATCAAAGAGAAGCATAGATGCACTGTCATCTGAGACATAGCAGCTAACTTTTACAACAGGATAATCAACAGACAACACTGACAGAACCGTGTTTGCAGTTATAATAGGTGGTTCCTTCAAAGGGTCTGCAGTGGTCACAAAGATATCAACTGGTGATAGAAGGTTTGGCTCCCCTTCGCGCTCAAATCTTATGGACAAACGTTCAAGGTAAGTTTCACGAGTAATAGGGAACCACTTGGGGATTTGGTCTACTAGCCAAGACAATGCAAGCCAGATTTCACAGACTACAGAGATTATCCATAAGGCAAGTGCATCATGCACTGGAGTTGTTATGCGCAAGTGGAAGAAGAAAACTAGGATAATGAGACGCATGATTATGACTATGCGATAAGGGTTGATTAGGCTTGAAGATATTGGAACTTTGCGCCACAAAGGTTGCCTTGACTCGGCCAATCTGTAAGGAGCAACACCTTCAAAAATTAGCCATGGTTGCAGGGACAACAATAAGAGGTGAAAAGAAGAATTTAATTAGGATGCATTTATAGTGTAAAGGTTTCTTATATTGTCATCATTTGATCATAGTTTGTCATGTCCGATAAGATAAGATTGTTCACTTTTACAATAATCACTTCAAAACTCATGATTTCTAATTAGTTGATGATGTAAAAAAACACTAACAGTGAATGAAAATTAAACTCAAAGAAAAAAAGTAATTTCATATACCTAAATGGCTTCAATTTATTTCACATTGTTAGCGTAAAATTTGTTTGCATAAATATTTGATCACTTTACAACGCCATCCTATTCATTAATAAAATAGGATGTGACAAACAAATATTTTACACTACTGACAGTACATAAAAAATTTAGTTTATATAGATTATGAGTTCTTCAATTGATTAATGGTGTACTTGAGAAAAGACAACAACTTACAGGTAGTCATCTTCTCCTTGGTCATTGCTCGTTAAACTTCTCTCGTCTTTGCGTTTCCTTGGATTGCTGTAGTATGCTTTCGGCCCTTCAAAATCCTCATTAGCAACTACAGAAAAGTGTGTATAAAATCAGAGAAAGGAAAACCATTGTGGTGGAACATAATTCACAACACAGCAATAGAATTTGTTTTTATTTCCAATGTTTTTTTTAGTAGATATTCCCAAAGTTAAATTAATAGAAAAAAAGATGTTTATACCGCTTCCTGCCGCAGACAATGCTTGATCATCATTATGTTGCCACTGCTGTTGATTGAAATCTCCATTTTCCTGCAAAAAAGACACAGCATATATATATATATATATATATAGCTTTAGCACTTATATTTCATTGTTCCAAAATTAAGTCAATTATTGAGTAACATAATTTGAACAAAGCAAGCAAAGTAAGGTGTGAGGGGAATATATGAGAAAATACCTCGTCCGAGTAACGAAATCCATTTCGGGAGTGAGAACCAGTGTTTAAGGCTGCACTCATGGCCATTGCAACAAGCAAGCGTGGATTGCGGAGAGAGCAGAAGGTATTATATTAATATATAAGAAAAAATTGGCGGGTTAAGAGTGCTCACAAAGGAAGAAGGATACGCACTCGAATAATGTAACCATCAAATGAAACACTGATCTGAGAGTTGGGAAGTCATGGGTTTTGATTCTGAGGTGACAAGTACTTCGGTTGTTGGATTATCACTTGGCACTTGCTTACTGTGCTCGGCTACGTCGGCATGCCCATGCAAGTACTATATATATATATATATATATATATATATATATATATATATATACACACACATTGGGTAATCAACATTCCCACATATAAAATTACTCACACCCATAAAGGATCATGAAAATACAAAGATTACACGGTATAAAAAATAATAACAAACACAAAAATTTAATGCAGTTCGACACCTCTTCCTTACGTCTACCAAACAGTCTCAAAAAATATTTTCTTATCACAAAAATGATTACAAGATTATAACACACCTCAAATAGTGTATCATTTTACAAATCGAATACCCCACTCAATGATTACAAGAAATGATAACACTTTCACACAAAAACACTTCTCTCAACAAAGTGATTTTAGTTCACAATCTCTCTTCTCACACACTCTCTCTTGTATTTCTCTACTAATTCTCTTTTTTATTTATAGTAAAGATTGTTACTAATTATAATAAATAAACTCTCTTTAAAGTTGAAACAAAAATAACTTTCAATGCATTTATTCAACTAAGGTTCATCTATTAAAATGCAATCTTTCACTTTATATTTAAGTTACCTAAACCTTAATAATAAAAATCTAATTTCCAATATGCATGCGTGTTATCTTTTGACTTGAAATTTGATTCTGAGGTGACAAGTACTTAAGTTGTTTGATTATCACTTGTACTTACTATTTTGTTAGGCTACGTTTGTATGCCCATACAAGTAGTATATATATATATATATAATTCTTGTTCACAGATTTAAGAATAAGATATTTTTCTTTATTCTTCACCATCAAGAATGCAACTAGAAAATCACTCTAGTAAGCTTATAAGTTAGTTAAACTAGCTTATAAGCTGATTTCATCAAAATATAAACTTGTTTATTTAATACACACAAGCTTATATATTTTAATAGTTTTTAAGCATTTTTTTATAATTAAACAATAGATTAGAAGTAAAAGGTAAAGTTTTATACCAAATAAAAATAAGAAAGTTAAACATCATATAAATAAAGATAAAGTGCATAAAGATTAGATACTGGTGTTGCAAACATTACAACGATACAAGGTATTAGAGCATATTATCACCAACAGCTAAATGGACCTTGCAACATTAAGCTACTTTGATTTGATAAACTAATTTATAACCTTACAACTTTTTAATTCCTAATTTTGTACTTATAAATTTTCAACTAGCTCATAAACTAGTTTTGTCAAACGCGCCCTACATATTAAGTTATAATTAGTACGCCAAATTAAAACCAATGATAATAGAAACAAACATGCATATGGTTAGCAAGAAAAATAATTGACATGTAAACAGCTAAACATTTCTCCTATTTTAGATATGCATAAACAAAACGAAAGTACACAAATCAGACGTGTAATTCAGAACCCCATCTCTCTCTCTTGGATTGTCTGTGGTTCACAACATAATAATTCTAAAAACGAAACACAAACTGAATATCTTACTTGATGATGAAATTTTTGGGTACGCCACCTCTAACTCGGTTGGGAAACACACTGTGTGTGCAGGATTTTTGCTAAACCAAAATTGTCTTTTTACATTGCATCTATGTTACGTTGATTGTTGATCTCATTGTACTAGATTTTCTGTGAAGTTGAAAGCTGATGATGTACATATTTCCATAATATTTCCTAATTTTTGTGTTGATTTACTTAATTATTCTGTGATGGAAACATTACTCTCCACTGTCTTAGGCAAGAGATCTGTAATATAAAGGAGAAGCATTCTTTTGTTAAGAATTCTTTGCATTTGCACCTGTTGTACGAAATTGTTGGAATATAAACGTCAATTTTAAGTTGGCACCTCATAATTTTGGCATGTTTTATTCCTTAATAACTTCTTTTCTAACAAAGGGAGGTGAATATTATTATAATTTCTTAATACAGTAATAATTTTTTTAAAAGAAACAATAGTCCTTCAGATACAAAATTTCAAATATTAATAAAATGTAATGTTTAAATTTTATCGGCTAAATAATATTCACTTAACATTGAGTCTAAAGCTTTTACAGTTCTGTTATTGTCTCCTTTTTTGTTGTTACAATGAAGTTTTCTATTAGAAATTGATGCTTCAAACATATGTTGCTTCTAGGCTTTGCTTTTACAGGATTAATCTCGTATTAATTAATTAATAACTGCCACGGCTGCGTATATGTAAAGATAACAAAACTTTACGGTATCAATCGGTCAAAATCTATCACTTTAAAAATTATGGGCACGCCATCAAGATGTAAATAATATTCATTGTTTATAAATGAATCATTTAATTATAGTAGTATTTCATTAACTAGTGTATTAAATAATTCCAAGTGTTGGTGCAGAAGATTTGATATTTAAGTTATTATTTTTCTTATAATTGAAACACATTTATTTTATTTTTTCATTATTATAATAAAAATTATAATAATTCACGCCCACTCTAATCATTCAACTTAGTTTTATATAAAAATAAAAATTATCAATATAATGTTTGCACTATCTAAATGTTCTAATCAAGAGTTTACATAAATAAAATATAATTTGTCTCGCTTGTTTAAATCACATTTTATAAAATCAAAGAATACTTAAATTAAACTATACAACAATAATAAATGTTTTATTTAAATTAAATTATTAAATTGAATTGAAGGAGTCTAACTTAATTAATTCAACAAGATGCTTAAAAAGTTATCATATTGAAATACTAAAAGAATCTAATTTTACAGGAATGGTATTCATATTCAGGTGGGATTTTAATGAATGTTTAATGTTTGTTAAGTATGACTAATTGAATATTCTCATTATCACTTTTTGAAAAGTAGTAGAAATAGACAAAAGTATTTTTCACATTTTTTTCCACCTCAGACCCTTTCCTTTCCCGTGTCTCTCCCTTTTCCTTCCCCTTCAAAGCTCCATCTTCCCCTTCCTATCCTTTCCAATTCCCCATTCAACTCCTTTGAGGCTCTTCTTCAATTTTTCCTCTCATTCTCTTCATCCATACCCCAAAAGGTAAGCATCCATGTAATTTTTTTTGTTTTTTTATACACAATGAAAATACAATTTTATTGTGTATGCTGCTTTAAGAATCACAACAAAATCGTACTTTCGCTGTGATTTTTTGTTTGTTTTGAAAAACACCACAAAGGAAATATGATTTTGTTGTGTTTCTTAACCCATAACACAACAAAATCGTATTTTTGTTGTGGTGTTTTAAAAAAAAACCCACAACGGAAGTACAATTTCATTGTGTGTTGGGTTTAGTGATACAACGAAAATGTATTTTCATTGTGGTTTATATTTTTTTTAAAAAAAATATACAACAAAAGTACGATTACATTGTGTTATTTTTCCAATAACACAACGGTATCGTATTTCCATTGTAATATTTTAAAAAATCACAACGGAAATACAATTATGTTGTGTAATTGGACAAATAGCACAATAGAATTGTACTTCTGTTGTGTTATTTTTTTATGCTTTTAATTTATTGTTTAATTAATATTGTATGCTTCTAATTTTAATATTTATGCTTTTTTTAGTTGGCTCATACGGAGCATATTGCCTATGTCTCAGATGTTGAGGCATAGAGGCGACTTGTGACTTTGCTTGCACATCATGATGTAGAGTTGGCTCGACGAGAGCAGTAGAGGCAGAGGCATAGCCACAACCACAACTAGAGATATTGCATGCTGATCGTATCATCGACCCATCATTTGGAGGAGGCCTTATGGATTTGACTTTGCTTCGATCCTATAAGGACCACGTAGTTGGGCATGTATCAATCAATCAACCTAGAGACGAGTTGAAGCTAGTCAATCATGGTGGCAATGTTATTGGCTACCCTACCCAAAGACTTTGCTTCAAATGATGTCAACATCTACGCAGAGACTACTGAACATGAGAGATGTACCTGAAGGCACATATAGTCATCAAGTCATACAACAAATTATGTTGATGGCATGGGAAGGTCTTGCAGTTGGATGTAGCTTAGTTGAGGAGAAACCGCTATTGAGGAAGAAAACCAACAAAGTTGGCAGAGGAGGTGGCCGCAAGGGCGCTTGAGGACATTTGTCATTTTGTTTTATTATGTATTCGACTTATGATGCTTTTTGAACAAACTTATTTTTATATTGTATCAACTTATTTTTAGCAATTTATGTTTGCCTATTTTTATGTTTAAACGACACACACCTAGTAATGTAATAAAGAACGAAATTTCAATTAAATTTAGAAAACAAACAACAACAAAAACAACAACCACAACTAACATAAATTTTATCAATTAAAAAATGACTAAATAGAGTTATGATCTTCATTAAAACTTGTTGTCATTGATCGACACATCAAAGCAATGATCTCTCTGGGAAGTCTTGGTTTTCTTAGTTTACGCAGTAGGATAAGGATTTCTTTTGGAGACCGACTAACCATTACATACAACTTGTTTGGGCCTTTATAACCAAATTATGAAAAGATGAAAAACATCTTCCCCACTTCATTGTCGTCTTTAAGCTCCATACAATCGTATTCAACACAGTCATCCCCTACATAAACATGTTTACAGTAAAAAACCTCAAAAAAACTTCTTCCACCTCTGATGACATCTGTAATTGTTTTCTTCAAAGCAACAAATGACATTTTCTCACTATTTTTTTTATGAATTTAAGACCATCAGGACATTCAAACAATAGCCCTCAAAAGTTGATACCACATCACCATGATAATACACAACATGAACTACTCCTTCCATCTTCAATCCAATATGGTGAAAGACCCAACACAATGCATTGATCTTTCTCAGACCACTCATATTTATTATCATCTTGTATTGTTCTCTCGTGAATCAATTACCAATAACAACCAAGATTGCACCGATAAAATAGACAGTTTAGATTGCACCGAGCTTTACAAGGACACTAGTGGCTTGTTAGACCGTCATAAATATGATTGTTAAATCACAATATAAAACACAAAAGTTTACTTTAAAAAATCTATTTTTTATAAAGAAAAAACACAATGAAATCATGATTCTGTTGTATCATCAAATAACACAATGAAATCATGATTTCGTTTTGCAATTGGGGGATGAAATCAAATAAAATAATAGAAACACAATTTTGTTGTGTTACCCCCACTCTATAACGAAATTTTGTTTTCGTTGTGCAAATGGGGGGTGAAAAAAATTAATGGAAACATAGTTCCATTGTACCAAAAACATACTTTTGTTGTGAATTTTTTCACCCCCAAATTGCACAACAAAAATAAAATTCCGTTGTGCAAATTTTTGAAGGCAATTTTTAAGATATGACTAAAGTGCACCCACGCATGTAGTGCCATTACAAAACTTGTAGTGCTATTAGGGAAACTAGTGATGTCAATAGCAATTCCCTTGAAAATTTGTAGTATACAACCCTATGGAGCACTGGAACGTGAATTTGGAAATTTGGGCTACTTAGGGCATGAAGGTTATGTACACCATCTAGCCTTTTTTCTTCCTACACCCCCTAAAAGACTCAAACATACAAATTTACCCCTCCACCTAACCACCTAACACCACGCACTGTCGCACCCCACCTCCACCCAACACCACTGATCTAGACAAATATCACCACCCAACAACATTGTTGACAACTTTATGCGAGGAAGAAGGCACAAATGAAGGAAAAAATGACAAATAGGTGTAAAACACGTCTCCATTATGGAACCATGAATCCACAATACACTTTTTTTATACTTTCAAAATTGGTTTTCCAAAGCTATGTTAACATGCTTCTAAAACAACCTTTTCAGGAACTATGCTAACATACTTCCAAAATAGACATTTTGGAATTATGACATAATTCCAAAAAAGTTTCTCTAGAACTATAAAAAAAAAGTGTATTGCAGATCCATAATTCTAGAATGGAGGTGCATATTACACCTTTTCGTCGTCTTTTTTGTGGCTTGTGCTTTCTTTCCTGCACTAGAGTTGTAGACAGTGGTGGCATTTGTGTAATGGTGGTGTTAAGTGGTTGGATAGAGTAGTTTTGTCTATTTGGATCTTTTTTAAAGTGCAAGAAGCAAAAAAGGCATGCAAAAAGTAATTCCCCTAATTATATTATGTTTAGGGAATTACTATTTTCACACATTTTTTTCTAATTGCACCTCCCAAGTGCTTTGAAAAAATCATTCAAAAAATATCTTTTTTATGAAAACATGATTTTGCTGATAAAATACACAACATAATCACATTTTTGTTGTGTAAGAGGAAGTACAAAACAAAATACAACAAAAATGTGATTCTATTGACAACACAATCATATTTTTGTTGGGTTTTTTTTTACCCCTCTTACTCAACGAAAACACAATTTTGTTGATGAAATACATAATACAAAAACATGATTCCGTTGTGTATTTTGTATAACGGAAATTTGTTTTTGTTTGTGACATTTTTACAAATTTTTTTAATTAACTTTAGATAAGAGATACTTTAAAAAAACAATCAAATTAATGGTGATATAATTTATTTTTTAAAACTAAAATTAAATTAATTAAGATATAATTTAACTTTTTCAATAGTAATCACTATCATATAAATTATCTATTTTAATTAAATTGAATTAATTAGATATAATATAAGTTATCATTTATAAAAGTAATCAAAATAATTATTATATGAATTACCTTTATTAATAATAATCTAATTAATTATGATATTAAATTGTATCATAATTAATTCAATTACAATTAAAAAGGGTAACTTGTGTCACCATTAGTTAAAATTTAAATTAAAAAGATAATTTATATCACAAATAGTTCTATTACATTAAAGTAATGTTTGTTGTCATTAAGATAATTTATATTATAATTAATTCGAGAATAGTTGAAAAGATAACTTATATTATAAATTTCAAAAAAGTAACAAATATTTACAATTAGTTACAATTTTTTGTACAACTTTAACAAAACAAAAACATGTAAGAGGTTACGAAAAAATTATACAACAGAAGCATATTTCTTTTGTGTGTTTTTGCTACCAACATATTTCTATTTTATACTTTATACGATAGAAACTTGTTTTTGTTATAAAAAAAAAAAAAAAAGCATGTGAGGGTGTAAGTAGCAAAATTGGAGGTGAGAATTGAAATTCCCCAAAGTTATGTTAAAACCCACTTCCCAACTTGATTAATTGTAACACCTAACCTCCAATTAGAACTAAAACCAACATCAACACATTTTTGGGCTGATGTAGGTTCAGCTACAAGAAAATTTAAATAAACTTTTAGAGAAGGTGAAAGCTCAAACTTGTACAAAGTGGTCAAGTAAGAATTTAAAAAACTAAAAAAGAAATAATAATAATAATAATAAATAAAAAGAGAGAAAGACATATATATTTCATTCGTTACATGTGATTCCATGTAAAGAAAATTTTCCTTTTAAAAGTCTTGCATAATTTCTTCTTTTTTTTTTCTCAAATCAAAAGTGTAATTAATTGGTTGTTGAGTTATTAAACCACAACCCTCTTGAATTTGACAAGTCTTACATTCTCACTTTTATTACTTGTAAGATTGGTACACTTATCATGTTGATAACAAGTTTTTGGTGTCATTATATAATCGGATATCTTGTCATACACTTTCACAACCCTTAAACCTAATATGGACTCATTATATTTCTTCATTTTTGAAATTTGTATATATCATTTTTATGTTGAATCAAGTCTCAATAATGTCCAACTAGAACAAACTTGGCTCAATGCCTTGGCACCCTTTGAATTGAGGCTAACCTCAGGTCCAACTAAGACACAATAATGCAATTTCTAGGATCATTTCTTTGCGTCTTAGTCAGCTAACGTAAAACCCCAAGAATGTGTCATCTTATTTCTAAATATGCAACCTCACCTTGGGAATACAATAAAGGCCCATAAATCCCATCCAATTGATGACATAATAAGGATTTGAAATACTTTCCAATCAATTATTTCACTCAGCGGTCGCAGTCATCCAATGATGTTTAGATTCCCATCCTAGAACCTAACTTACATTTAGAATATTGTTCAATCTGAGTAAATATCCACCTCAAATTTGGTATTGGTCCAACCCACGCCTATAAAATAGCGACATTGTTCTCCTTCTAAGATATGCATAGTGAATCTTTAATTGTGTTATCCTAACTTCCGTCTTTTACTAATTTGAGCGTAAGAATCAATCTGTGTATCATCACCTCATTATTAGATGACCTTAGCCCCCAACAAGTTTCACAACTTTGCAAATCACTTGAAGATTCATTAGAGTTTTGTACAAACTATGGATGGACCTCCAACTTAAAGCACAATGTGCAATTTACAATTTGAGTTCATAAATCTACACTTTCATTTTACTTAAACTTTTAATGAAAATCATGTAATAATCTCAAACTTGCGCTATAATCCATTGGGTCCTTCATATAAAACACTTTAAACATAATTACACACACCAATAAAAATATTTAAGTCAATTGATTTTATTAATTTTTCTTAAAATATTACTAACCTACCAATTTTGCGCTTTTAAAAAAAAATTGTACAGACAACACACGTTCATTCATCATAATAGGGAAGTTACCTTGCAATTCAACCATAGTCATCGAGTCATTCGAATGTACGTTGCTTGTGCTTTCTTGACAGGATTTGATATCATCATCACTGATTAATGTCATCAAAGTCATAGACTATTGCTAGTGTTGGCTTGGAGGTGCCACCTAGGCTTTCCAAATAGTTTTTTTTTTTAATTTTCTATCACTAATATATTTTTTTACCTTCTTAATTTACTTTTAAAAATTGTTTTATAATCTAATTTTTTTAAAATTAAAAAGAACAATTTAACACTGCATTATTTACTTTATTTTCATTTTTGTTTTGATTTTCTTTACTGGAATGACGTGTGTGTGTTTTATAACAATGTAATTTACATAGGTTTGAGTACTTACATATACGTTACACTATTTTTATTCTACTTATATTTTTTATTTCAAAAGAAAGTTTTATTTTTATTAATTTATTTATAATTTTAAATTAACATTAATTAGAAATTTTTCAATTGTGTGTGTATAAACTATAGTTTTAATTATAATTCTCTCTCAATTAAGATTACATGTAAAAGAATAAATGAAAGAAGTATTATTTAAAAAGAGATATAAATTATATAATAAAAAATTAAAAAATAAAGGATTTTATTCTATAACACTAATGGCTTCTTCCTTAAAGAAACAAAAGATCTAATGTATAACACTAATGATTTTAATCCTTTATAACACTGATCACTACTACATAATTAGCATTTAACATTGATTTTTGGATATTAACTGATGTTGAAATACCCATCATTAAAAGTAGGTCATTTTTAACATCGCTTATAAAAATTAATGTTGAAATCCATTATACAACATTCATTTTTCTTAAAACCGATGTGGTATAGCAAATTTCCACATCAGTTTTGATAGAATCAATGTTGTTTTTGTAATATATATATATATATATATATATATATATATATATATATATATATATATATATATATATAACTCTTGAATTCTAAATTCAAAATCAATCTACAAATACATAATTTCTAGAGTTGAGCATGTAAAAATCCATTTTCAATCCAAGTAAGAACACTTGCCTTATTGTGATATGACACAAGGTTGGTAATGAATGATACAAGGCTATAAAGAAACTAATTATGTAGGGAGAACAAATAAACAATAGATTTATAGATATCTATAATCCAAGAAAGTTTACTCAAAAATCAAAGCTAAATGCCCAGGAATGATGTTAAGTGTCAGATATTGAAAGACAAGCAAATAAATGACACAATATTAACACAAATACCTTGTTTGAAAGTTGTAGTATGCACATTTCTAAGGCAGACTAAAGTTCAACATTCAACTTATATGCATCATTTCTATTGTTGGATGCTACAGCTAAATTTTGTAGGCATTTCCTTAAATGTTTAATGAGGTTAGATATTGCACCAATTATTGCAACTAAAGCCTATTACTTCACATTTTGTGCAAGCTACGTGGTGGTGTTAATAGCTAAGTGAAAAAACTAAAAATTGTCACTATCTTTATTTTATTTAAAAAAAAAATAAACAACTAAAAAAATTATCATCTCTTCCAACCTTTTCCAAATTTGAAAAGGTAAAAAATGTAACACCACGTAGATCGACCAACATCAATATATAATCTCGCTCGAACTACCAAAAATTCTCATACTCTTCATCGGAAATCAAAAATATTTCATACAACTATGCTATTGGAAACAGAAACAAGAGAGATCGAAGCAAGAGTTGTCTTCAACGAAAGAGAAAAATATGATCTTAACTCGCCAATTAATCCAAATCTAAATGAGAAAGTCCCAATGTGGCTTTTTGTGAGATTTGTAAGTAAGACCTCCACTATCGCGCACGGTTGAACTAGGCAAGTAGATGATTTTTTATCCAACATCTACAGTCGGGCCAAGCGAAGACAAGTTGTGCATAGAGTGGTTGAATAGTGTGTTTCAATGGAAAATGATTCTAACTGGCCAGCCAGTCAAATCTCATCCACAATTAAGCATTGTCGATCTTCTTCTTTGTCTTCGTCAATGTGCTACTGTCAGCAGCGATGATGAGATGATTGTTGTCGTTAGGTGAGGTGACAATTCTAGTCACGTAGAGAGGTTACGACGAAGACAAAAGCACAGGACGAGGCATCAATCTATTTAGGTCGACGACAAGAAGTGGAAGGAGAAGGGACCCCTATTCATTGTGATTGAGAATAATTGGTGAATGGGATTATTATTGTTAGTAAATGACTAAATTGAATAATTGTAGTAATAATAATAATAATAGCATGAGAGTGAAGTTTGTTGTTGTTTGTGACTTCAAATCTATTTTCTCTTCATTTACTAAGTGATTTTTTAATTTTTTAAATAAAAAAGATAGTGACACTTTTTAGTCGTTATTATGTTAACTATTTTGAAATTTGAAACACTAACACACAATGAAATTTCTCATGAAAAATGAAAAAAAGAACTAAAATGGTACATTTCAAAAACATGTAGAACTACAATGAAACTTTTAAAATATAATCTACCAAAACGAAACAATTACAAAACATAATGAATCAAAAGAAATATTAAATCATTTAAAAATTAACAAAACACTAAAGTTTTTAATAGAAAATTGAAAAATGATCAAAATAATATATTTTAAAAATATAAATGATCAAAATGAAATTTTTAAAAAACTTAATATACCAAATAGGGGTGGGAATAGGTCAGGCCAGGCCAGGCTTTAAAAGGTCTGAGCCTAGCCTACGATGAATTTTTGAGGCCTGAGACTGGCCTATAGCCTATCAAAGACTTTTATTTTGGTTCGACTTGACCTTTTTAAAAGGCTAGCCTGGCTTAATAGCCTTTTTAAAAGTCTTCTTCACATTAAGTTTTTAATATTCCTTCATGAAAAAGGAGAAGAGCTAGTAGGCTTTCACCACGAAGAAAGAATATATGCATGGAAAAGAGAAGGTAAAAAGAAGATGAAATAAAAAATGTTAAAGGAACAAGAAGATGCAAGAAAAAATGGTAAGGTTTTGAAGTTTTACCTGTATCAAAGCTTGAAGTGAGAATGATATGATTTTTGTTTACTTTGGAATAGGAACATAATAGGAAAATTAAAAGGAAAAAGAAACGTTAACAGGGATAGGAAAGCCAACAAAAATAATGAGGAATATAAATGAGCACATGACTCACATCTAAATTGTAATTAAAGTCTTACTTGATTATAGGAATGAAAGTTATGGAGTAGTAATATGTAATTAAAGTATGCTAGTTTCAAAAAAAATATTAGTTGTACCCAAAAAATAATATAAGTATATATTGGTACCCAAAAAATAATATAAGTATATATACATATATATAGGCCGACCTATCAGGCTTATAAGGTTTTTTAATAAGTCTAAGCCTGATTTATTTAATTTAATAGACTTTTAAAAAAGTCTGAGCCTAACTTTTTAATTACATAGGCCAGTCCAGACTAAACTTTTTGTAGGCCAGGTCGTAGACCCTGTAGGCCGACCTGGCCTATTCTCACCCCTAATACCAAAGTAAAATAATTGGAAAACATAATAGACCAAACATGACATTAAGCATTCTATTAATGATTATTTGTTTCTGCTTTTTAAAATAAAAAATATTTTTTATTAAAGATATGTTTAAAAATTATAATATATAATTTTATAAATAAAAAGAAAATTAAGAAAAAAAAATAAGTAAAAACAACAATTTTTAAAAAATTATATATTCTTATTACTTTTTTACCGTTTAAAAAAATTGTCTTGAATAGTTGAATGTGTAAAATTGAAGGCATACAAGCACTGAAAACTTACAAAGTTACTAGTAAGATAATTTAATTAAGGAATAACCTTTTGGATAATGTGAATGGACCTTACAATTGTTTCTGATTAATTGAATTTGGACGTGACAGGACGGTAATAATCTAGAAGTATGGTAGAGATAATGAGTTCTGAGCAATAATTAATCAGACCTAACCTAGATAATAGGAATTTGAGTGGGAGATTATTATTGTAGCAGATTAAGTGTCATATTAAACATGAAAAAGTTAAAATGACACTTAAGTAACACGTAAGACAACTTGAGCTAATCTTTTACCTCACAAAATAATTTACTTTTTGAGCTTGACTGGGTGAAGTAACAGATCTAGCAACTACTATTAGTATGAACCCAGCAACTCAACAAAAAGCAAGAGAAACAACTCAGTAGAAACTAGAAACTTATGAATTCAAATTTTTAAACATTTATAATGAAGAAAAAATAGTATTTTCTAAACAAGCTAAAACCATGTTAAAATAATAAGGCGAGACTCAGTTTAAAAGACCAAGTTAATAAAACCAAGTCTAAGCAAAATATATGTTTTTTATAAGCACTAAATTAATTTAAATTTATTTTTTAAATTTAATTAAATAAAAAGTTAACCTTTTAAATTATGAAACAAAATATACAATAAGATTTACATGTTATTGATATTTAAGATGTCCATATAGTTTTAGGCTAAACGAAATTTCTAGTGTATATGATCCCTATCCTCACATATTAAAAAGGTTATTTTACGTTTATATATATAAGAAAACTTTTTGGATCGGTATAAAAGGAACTCAGCCACGAAAAGAAATAAAACTTGGTTAAACCATGCAAGAATAATATATACGCTGTAGGAAATATTCTTTCAAATGAAGTACTCTATATCATTTTGAGAATTTTAGAAAACAACTCCATAAAAAATAACGTGGAATTTCTCATGATAACGAAAGACAAATCACTTTAGACGATACAAATTCATATAATTAAACTCTTTATAAGTTCGTAATACAATTAACTTAAAATTAAGCATGCACTTAATAGAATCAAAACCGTCAAACCTGAATCAATCCTGGTATGGTGGTATCTATCACTCTCAGTGCCATTCCCACGCCACGGGATGCTTTAATTTCCTGGTATTACCCACATTTTCTAGAATTAATTTCTTCTGAGCCACATAGATAGCTAATTAAAAATGCGTTCACTTTTTTTTTCACTGTTCAAAAAAACAATGCGTTCACTTTGAATTCTTCATTGTTCGAACTCTCTCGTGCGGCAATGGAACAAAGAAGTAAAATATTAAGGCCTTTATATGTCTCATGCATGTGGGGGCATGCAATATCACCATAAATAAATACATATATACAATGATAAAATTAAGCAACTTCCATTTGTCATTTCTCAAGAAAAATACCGTCTCGTTTTTATTAAGAAAACCTTATTTATGGAAAAATGAGAAGAGAACATTTTATTGTTACCCTCCATGCACTAATGTACATTAATTCTCATTAATTAGTTGACGATTTTGTGTCTTAAATGATTATTAATTACCACATGATTGGCATCGTGTGTATTGCCTGACTTTTTTTTCATCAATAAGAGTTACCTATTTCAGTTTAATTTATTTCAAAACAATAATATTTTTTTTCTAAACTTTCTTAGGTATCATAAAAGAAAAAAAATCTTATATTCTTGCACACTTTCTTTTTCTTTTATGTTTTTCTTTCTATCTTGGTCTTCATTTCCTATCATCTATTACGACTATCACTTCTTTCCTCTCTTTTTTTATTTTTTCATACTCCCCAAAATCTTTTTCCAAAAAGAAAACGATTATTTTCCTCCGGCACACAAAAATAATCCCAAACATTTACGCTTAAGCTTACCTTTAATTTTTCGAAGTATGTTTATAGAAGGCTTTTGAATCGAGAGTTGCACTGACATAATCACTGGCTCTCACTCCCGAAATGAAGTCCACTATATTAGGGTCCACAAGGAAATGCACAGAACATCTTCCTTTGATCCAATTCATGAGTAGGGGAGTGGCTAATGAGAGAAACTACAAGGAAAAAAAGCATCGAGTCACAGAAGTTAAAAATCAAAGTGTAGGTAGCATATATATAACAAATAACATAACTTCCAAAGTGTGAATTTTGGACCCAAAAACCAGCAAAGTAAAAGAAGGGTCTCAACATATATATACATACCCTCATCAACCATGCATTAGAATCTTGTGAGAATTAAGTAGGATTATTCATTTCGGGAATCAGATCCAGTGATTATACCACCAGCTGAAGTATATGTGTATCAGTATGATATATAGAGGCCAAGAAAATTAAAATTCAGTGGTGTTGAATTAATCAAGATTCTAGCCAAGGTGAGAAGAAAATAGAAGAATATGGTATATATTTATATGTAGAAGAAGAGTATAGGGTGGTGACTTTGATAGTAAGATATCAACCATAAGAGTTTGAATTAGGAGAAAAGTATGTATCAAACAGTGAGTTGGGAAGTCGTACGTGTGGTTTGAGTCTAAGATGTAATAGATGCATTGGTGAGTTGAGAATAAAATATCAAGTGTTTGAGCATTATAAGATTCATATAGTTGTTTCCACTTTCTAGATTGCTTTGCCTCAAAGGTGTCTTTCCTATATATATTTTTAATGGATAAAACAAAATGATCATGCAAATAATGCTGGTTGCAGCGTCACGTCCCCACCTTATCATGGTACAATACGAAACCTTTGTGAATAATTATGAGAGAACCAAATCTCGATCGATCTATGCATGGTTCTCGACATGATGAGACTTGGGCAGTTTGGTTACTATAGTTGGAACCTAGCTAGAACTCTTGTTATTAATAATGATATATGTTACTTAATTACAAGACATTTATGATTGATTGATTCTTGTATATTATCACCATAAGTAGTTGTGATTGATTGTGAACTGTCTGAGGTTTTAATTTACATATATACAAATGAATCGATGTTTATAATTTTATATCTATATTCTTTTTCAATTCCGTATGGTGTTTGGTACACGGAAATTTTTTAATTTCTCAAAAAATTTAAATTGAGAATGTTTATTTCTCACGTTTTGTTTGATTTAAAAAATAATAATATTATCAAGAAACAATGTTTTCCAAAAAAGAATTGATAAATTTTTCACAAAAACATTCCAATGGAAGAGGTTGGATCTAAGTTTTTCGAGTTAAAAAAATAATTATAATAAAAATAACACGTTGCATATTATTAAAAAAAAAAATAAGTAAAGATAAATAATAGTTCAATTTAACCGTAAAGATAAAGAATTCAAGATACATAATATTAAAAAAATAAGTAAAAATAAAATAAGTATTCTCATGTATTTTAAAAAAATAATAGTTAATATTTCCATACATACATACATACTATTATGTAAGTATATACATAACATCAATGGTTAAATTTTTTATAAACTGGTATTACTTACTTGACTCTCTAAAGTGAGTTTTCACTTAAAAATATGCATTACTTTTTAATGACATGACAAATTAACATTGCTTCATGAATAAACATTTTAATTATATTGTCAATCCATTTTAATTAAATTATAATAAGAACTAGTGTTTAAACATTTATAAACTAAACAATTGTTTATGAAACTGCCATATTATTATATGAACCCTAAATAAAAAAACATTAAAACTTCATTATTTACACAACTATAACACATGCTTAAACCTATACTAGTACAAATTATGTTGTTGGTTCAAATCTTGTTGTTTCTGGAAGATCAGAATATTACATATATAAACTAGTTTGGTATCTGTGCATTTGAATGGGTCATATTCATTTTTATGCATGACATAAAATCCATCATACATTTGTGTTATCTCGACAATTAATGAGATCTACAATTAAAAAAGAAGCAACTTAATCCTATTTTCATTAGATAAATTCCTAAATTGTAGAACTTTCAAAAACAAAATGTGGGCTAGTTTTGTAATATTACTTATTGTTAAAAAAAATAGAAAATGAATGCTATGTCGTGTAATCGATAAAGTTTAATACTATATTATTTTTTTACCAGTGAGAATCAAAGATATTATCATAAAATTTATACTAACCAACACTCTACTCAACCAACTGAATTAAATTCCCTTAATTAATAATATATTAATTTTAATCATTTATAAGATGACTCACAAAAAGTAATTACATTGGTAAACATATTTTCTTAACAATTAAATTGAATCATTTTTATACATAGAAAAAGTAATTAATTAGTAGACATGATTTAATACTGTAAAATATTAATAAATTAAAATTTTGGTAAAATAATTTTTTTTAATGTTAGTTTTTAGTTTGTTAGAATATTAATAAAAGAAATTTAAACCCACAACCTCTTTCTTCTTTCTTTCTTTCTCTTTAAGCATTAAGCCAACTTTATAATTTCTTTGGTTAAACAAAGTTAAATATTGTGGAAGAAAACCTTACATTATGCAACAAAAAATAAAAGTTAAGAAAAAGAAAAAAAAACGATAAAACTCTTATCAAACAATTAAGTATAAAGGAATAAACCTAGACCTTAAATCATGATCTCACCTTTGTATGTTGTGTAAGTCAATTTTGACGTGGCACCAAAAAAATTGATCCACTATTAATTCGTTTTTCCATTCTTGTAATGTGAAGTAAAGAAAAAAAAGATGTTGATCAAGTTGGTACGGATAGTTGGGCGATTAAGAGTTTAAAAAAAAAACATTTTTTATAATTAAAATTAATTTCAGCAGGGAACTCTTGATCCTTTGAGATTAATTTGGTGCTCGAGGAGCCACCCACGTCAACTCTTACCATCTGTCCTTCATTCGTTAGTTCCATTATAAAGTAAATAACCTCTTCAACTGGTTGACTTTCATGAGGTTGAACAATTTGAAAATTGGAGGGGCAATGAGGTTGAACAAATGACAAAACCACACCTGACCATAAGACCTACAAATACAATGGCACAAGTGGAGATTGGTCATTGCCTTATAAGGTAATAGCCAGAGCAAGTAAAATCCAGGTCGCAATATTTTTAACTATTTGTAGTTAAAAGTTTCAACTTATACCAATGAACAAAGCAATAAATACATCGAATGCGGTATTGTCTACACCCTTGGCAATTGTTTATTGTGTAACAAATGATAAACCCATTATTAGTGCAAATGTAGGCTTGGCAACTCTGTTATAGAACAAATGATGAACCAATTCTTTGTGCAAAGGTAGTAGGCCTATTATAGCCATAGCAATAACACGTTCAATTTTCAGTTTAATGTAGAGATTTAGGATCTAACTTCACGTGTGCTAAGCATAGAAAGAATATAAGACCAATGTTTGCTAGAGTGCCTAACACTGTAAGACTCACCAAAAGAGAAAATTGCATGCAAATACCTTTTATTTTGTCCCCAATCCAACAAATATCATTTAACAGATGATACTAATATTTCTCCCATTTCAGCAAACTTGAGATGAAGGTGCAATCAAAACCATAGATAATACACACGACGGCCACAGAACAAAAAGGAAAAAAGAATAGTAAGACAAATGGACGTACAAATTATCACCTCATGCTCTCAAAAATATTTTTTTAAAAAATTGAAGTTATTAGCACAAGCATCATAATAACTCACAAAAATCCCAAACCAACAGAGCTAAATTAACTTACTTGTGCAGTAACTTACTTCAATGTTAAGAAATAAATATGCAAACCTCGCATTACCAATATAGATTGATCGAGAATCAACTCTATTAAAATGAGTTGCAGAAGATTGAGCTAGACAAATATTAAAATGAAAAATAAAAAAACTAAAAAAAAAAAACAATCAATTGAGCTTACAAACACAAGTACCAGTGCCAAATCATATCATTTGTTGCTAGTCCACTTAAAGGCATTAGTAAAACTGCAAAATGATAAAGGAAGGCATACCTTCCTATCTATATCCCATCTATACGTAGAAATTATCTAGCAAAAGGATGGCAGATTCTTTATTAGCATAGCAAATTAAATGTGGTAAGTTTTGTCTCATGCACATAACGTGAGGATTGGATGCTGCCATAACCTGCTGGTGACATTTTAGTATATAATTAGTGGAATACTTTAAAACTATTTTTCTATTCCAGGCATCTAAATCATATAGGCTATAACTAAATCCATAAGTCACATATATACTGAGAAACCATGTGAGCTAGACTGCTAGAGAACTTACATAGTACATGCATTGTACCAAGACATCAACATTGTCCTTAAAAGTCTAAATCACAAATTAGCAACAAATTTGTTTTAGCACTTTAATTGAACTCAAGAGTAGCATTAACTCTGCCTCAGTTTGTTGGGGAAAATATTGTATCATATCCCATAGTCTAAGCAACTACCCTTCTGCCATGTTAAATCATTGATCAACAACTCATCACAAAATAGCAAAGCAATATATTTGCTCTTACTTAGTTCATAAATCACTTGGTTTTGTAAATTAATCATTCATATGTAAAACCTTTTACATATCAGCGTGCACTTTATAATATATTGGGAAGAAAAAATTATAATTAGAAAACAGAAAAGTAAAAAATTAGAATAAAAAATCAAAATGCCTGATAACAAATCAGTAATAATACCCCAAAGATGTATAAGTGCGTGTGTCGATGTCAGAGAGAGGCAACTCAGCAGAGAGGCAACTCAGCAAAGTAGTGGCGCAAGGTGCCCAGTAGCACCTATTGGAGTCCCTTGTCCAAGAAAATGCAAACAAAAGCTCTAGTGCTGATACACTTCAGCCTAATAGAACACATGTTGACCATGAGTGTCTGATAGCAATAACCCTTTCCCTGTTTTTGTTCTATGCAAGCACCATCAACTTAATTGCAAGCAATCAATTGGTAAAAAAAAAATGAGATGAAGTGTACATAAATATATACATGTAACCACTCATGACTCAACAAAAATGAAAGGAAGATGCTCAGAAAAAGGGAAAAGAAGGGGATTAACACTTCATAATGCAATGATGTAAATGAAATCATTGAGAGAAAAATATAAATTAAAAACTTCAATAATGTAATGTACCTTTTAGAAGATAGTAGCATCAACCTTCAAGAATAACTATTCAGTCTCATGAGAAGCAACCAATTTCCAATTCTGTACCCTTTTATTTCATATCAAGACTGATTAGGCACCAACACAAAATGATTACATACCCTTGATTTTCTTTTGGTTAAGCATTTTCTTCTTTGATTAAGAGTTTTTAGACCCAGACACCTCTTTATCAAAGCACCTTGTAAATCAATAAGCTGCAAAGTTAAAACAAATAATCCACATCATGCCAAATATAACAATATCTCTTCAACTATAAAAATCATTTCAATGGATCTTGCTCTTAGAAATTTTTGAACACACCAAAAGATTTGTGGTTCTAATTTTCTCAATTGAGTTGACTTGACAACAATTAAAAGGAGCTTAATTCTATAAACTGAAAATTGTATTGCTTAATTTATAATAGGTAAAAAATTTCTAAACACCAAATGAAATCATATTAACTTATCTAAAACAAATACATATTTTTTTATGAATGATTATCAATAAAAATATTCAGTTTCTATGGGTTAGTTTTATAGGTTGAGCTTCCTCTGGTTGTCTCCTTATTAGAAGAACACAGGACTCACCACCTAAGAAAATAAGCAACTGGACTATCATATAATGTAAGATGAACATTATAGGATTATGTCGAGCAAATAGACTAGTCAATTACCAAAAAAGCTGATGGAGCACATAACATGTCCAAAGGGCCACCATCAGCACCCCCTCATTTCCATGTATCTCACGCTTTGAATAAATACCCTCAACGTGTCTAAGCCTAACCCCTTTTTTGTGCTATTTTTCCTGCTAAAGCAAACACCAGAAGCACTCTAGGGACAAACAAATATATTACGGGCCAAACCCCAGCTCAGATCCAAAGCAACTCCTCACGCAGGTCAGCCTACTCAAAATGGATACCACAGCAACAAAACAAAATCATATATTAAACTGATATAGCAAAAAGGGAAAGAAGAAGAATCACTAAGCTTATTGCGGTGGTCGTCATCATAGATGGCAAATCAAAAGTTAGGGTTGATTCAAAATGTGATTTTTCTTATAAAAAAAATGGCCACAAACTTCTAATAGAAGGTTCTAAGAGTTTCAATCGATTTCTATTTTTCCAGTAGTAGATAAGAAGAGAAATATAAAGGACAGAACCGACACCGATGTCGGTGGTCAAAAGAGAGAAAACATTAGGAGATTTGGAGAGTAGTAGAGAAGAAGAGATCAAGGAGTAGTCGTGATTTTTTTTTAAAAAAAAAAAGCCAGAAAGGTCTGTGTCAATGATGAAGTGAGCGGGAAATTGGTAATGGTAAGACAAGAATCAGACAAGTGCTATCAGTGAAATAGGTAACGAAAAACATTTCAAGGTAGTTTTTAGTTTTTAATTTTTTTATTAATTAAAAAATTTGTTTCACTTGTTGATAAATAATTTTTGAAATATTAACTTCTAATTCTTTATATTTTTATTTTTATCATCAATATATTTATCTATTTTTTAGTTATCTTTTTAAATAAACTATAATTTTATTATTTTTTGTTATTTTATATTAATAATTAATATTATCGAATATTTATAGCTTAAAAAATTAGCTTTTAATTATCTTTTTCAACTAATTTTGTGAAAGATAACCCTGGTATATGTGCAACTACAATAGTTACTATGGGACATTTCCATCTATACATTTGCAATTGACAACCCCCTTTTGAGGGTTTTTTTTACCATTTTGAGTGTTTTTGGAAAGCATATTAGTGATATGAGTAATTTTTGTCATGGGTGGCACCACTAGTTCATCTTTTGTCATTTAGTGGATGACATCACTCTATTCTATGCCAACCCTTGAGATGGATTGTGAGAATACCTAACATTATCCTAACAGGTGTTACACAAGAGACACTCCATAAAAGTTGTCTTCTTTTTTTATTTAATAATTATAATTAAATAATTTTAATAATTAAATAGTTTAAGTGACTTTAGTTAATTTAATTTAAGTAATCTTAATAATTAAATAATTTAAGTAATTTTAGGTTTTAATAATTTTAACTTTAATTTAAGTGACTTTAATTAATTTTTAATGTTGTTTTACTTTTATAAATTGTTGGTCTTTATGTGTTCCAGCACTCATAATTTAAAAATTAGACCGATGATTAACCCAATCAAGTCATTAGGTTACTGGATTAATTGTCAAACCAATGGATCACTAATTATTCTGCATAACATAACCCAATCTTTATTAAAAAAAAATCAAACTTTATATCCAACCCTAATTAACCCGCATGACCCAGCATGTGTTTCTCCCTTGGGCTTGACTAGGCTCGGGTTAGTGGGTAACCAATTTAACCGCAAATCTGATCAGGTCGTACCGAGTTAGGTTCAATGCATAATCGATCTGATAGGCAACTCAATCCAACCCGACCTTTGGGTTGCGATTCGATCGGCCAGTTCGATCTAAATTTTAAAACACAATCATCATCCTTTCACTATTATTATCATCACCATCGTTATTTCACCACCATTACCACCATTGTTATTGCCATTATTCAACCCCCACCACTATCGTCATAGCCATTGACACCACTCTCATTTTATTTTATCTTCAATTTGTAACATCTTTTTTAAAATTAAAAACAAAGAATAAATTGAAACTCAAAATTAAAACTGATTTTGATTTTTTAAAACTTTAAAACTAAAAACAAGAAACCACTTGAATGGGTTAATTTTTTATATATATAATACTCACTTCAAATTACCAACGTGTCATTGATTTGAATAGAATTAGACTCATATTTCTTAAATAAGTTTTCATATTAAATAAAACTTCATTAAAATGATCGATCAAATAATTTTTTAAACCCAAACCTATTAACTAAGGTCACATATTCAAACAAAATTACACTAAAAATGATCTATTAACTAGGTCTCATATATTAGTTGTCAACAATTTTAATGTATTCTTACTGCATGTAACATGATTACTTAAAAAACATACTAAGGTATGATTAATACCTCATCCTGAAGCACCTCAGATTAAGCCTCTATTAAACAAAGGTGGGAGAATTTGGTATTGAGTTTCATCAACGTATTTCCTTTTTGTTTCAGCAAAGATACATTTATGTAACATCTATTCGGTTGATGGCACTACTTGTGACAACGATCTTCATCAATATAAATAAAATCTTTGTCTGTTAAAAAAAAAACTTTAAAAAAATACTAACTTCAAATGTCTATTTCATCAATATTTTTTCACCAAAAATCCTTAGTTAAATGTGATGAATTAGTTTGCTGATCTTTCTTTCTCTCTCATGAGGATAAAAGAAGATGACAAGCCATAATTGTCTCTTTCATTCAAATTAATTACATATTTAATAGTCCTAGAAAAAAATATGTAATAATAGACAAATTAAACGTCACTAATCGAATTCTTCAATTTTTCTAAAATGGTTAAAAAATTATATGTATAGAACCAAAGATATAATTGTTAATATTTATTACACTTTAACTTAAGAATAATTTATATCCATTTTTTTCTAAAAATATCTTTGCATTAAAATCACACTTATAGTAACTATGCTATTGGTTGTCATATTGTTTAATTATATTGTTTTCTATATTTTTTTTGGGTGAATCCGATACATCCTTTAATAAGAAGTTAAAGATTATTCTTTCAAAATATTAAGATTCATTCTAAGGACTAACATTTTCTAACAGATGTTTATATATACGAATCAAGCATCAAACCTAACCTTACTATATTCATAAAAAAAAGTTATTTGTCAACTGTTATATTATGCTGATTTTTCTACATTTGTTTTATTATATTAACTTTGCTATACTTATTTTGTTCAATTTATACTTATGGTGCAACTCAAGGACTCAAGGTAATTCAGTAGTTAAGAAAGAGAGTGTATTAAAGGTTCTAAAATACATCCTCACTTATGGGTTATGATATGATATTATCAGAATATCAGAACCTCGTACGATGATCAAAACTTTAGACTCGTCACTTTTATTATCTACTCTTTCACATTAGTGGTGCAAGGAAATAGAGAAAAAAGAAAGTGCCCTATTGAACCTCGGATATCATCAAGTTGAGCTACAAGCTCGTTGACTTGACTCATTGTTTTTTATTTTCTTTTTCTGGGGCATAAAGTATAGAGCTCAGGAAGGGGGTTCCGCATTCTAAGGATAGATAGTGTGCACAAGTTTAGTAATGGCTTACAGTGATACTAATATTTACAAACTCTCTACCAAGGAGGATTTCTAACGGCAAAACTAACATCAGCCTTTCAAGTAACTGAGGCGACCACCTTTTTGCTAAATGTACATTGTACTCATTGACCACAATTGGAGAGGAGGAACTCATAAGTTAGGATCTCGACCAATCATTCAGCCTAATCTTTCTTAAATGAAATCTTTCATGGTTCAGTATTGTCTTGTAGTATCACTGTTGATACTGTGATTCAGCAGATTCATATGGCTTACTCAGTTCTTTGACGCTTCGGGGCTTGAGCACTATCTTCACTAGCAATAGCATGTTCAGTTTTGGGAGAATCAGGCTTCCCGCACTTTTCCAATGAGCCTTCCTCAAATGTCGTACTGCCCTTAACCTGATCAGGTCCTGACCTGCCATGGTTCACTTGTGATGCTTCCATTTCATTTTTGGCAAGGGAATCTTTCGTAGCATTTGAAGACCCCCCAGATGGAGTCTCAATGATAGATGATGGTGCCTTGAACGTTTCATTTCCAGGTTTACATTGCTTCTCAAACATCATCTGGAGGTACCTTCCTTGTTCTTCTATTCGCAACTGTAGATTTCTTTGAATCTTACAGAAAAAAAAAAGGGAAGGAGAAGAACGGTATTAGACCTATGAAAAAGATATGATCAGCACAAGAGAAACAAGTGGGATGCCTCAGACAATTAACCTAACCTCTTGCAATTCGAAATATAAACCCCTAATATTAATAACATAAGCTCCTTAACTAAAATCCGTAGGCATAATGTATATGCCAATCACAATATTACAGAAATTAGTTTCACACTTGATTAAAGAAACAAACATTCTCACCAATGTTGCCAAAAATTAAAACCAATACATAACAAGCATGGTAACCAACTAACCATATTCTTTTGATCCTCATAAGATGAAAACGACATAGCACAACATTCATGAGAAAGTGCTGTAACTCTTAGAACTAAAATTTGTATCTTCAACAAGTCAAAGATATATGATTGGGAATGACAAGTAAATGAAGCTGATAATTTATTAAAAGATACAATTAATAAAATAGGAATCAAAATGCAGAGAACAGTAGGAGTGTAGGTGGTTGGGGGAGGGGGAGGGGCATATGGAATTATGGATTGGAGTGATAAGGAGGTCATGGATTTGAATTTCCCATACTAACATAACATGCCAATTACTAACATTTGCCAATATAAAAAATGCAAAGAGCAAGATGAATAATAAACAATATTAAATTCTTTCTACTCAGAAGATTTACATCCCTTCAATTTCTTTTACCAACTTAGAAAGACACAGACTTCATTTGTAGTTGACTTCAATTACAAGTAAAAGTTTATTCTCACATGCTGCCAGCGGGTAAAAAATCAATAGCCAGTAATTGGAATTTTAATTTAAAAAGAATAATTTAAGTTGAGATCCACCCCCCCCCATCCACCCACCCTCTGTGTGTGTGTGTGTAAGTATATGTTTGTTTTGACCACGGTTCAATCTTGACTAGTGAAATACTGATTGCAATAGAATTAAAGTTTGCAAGTTGATAAAACCTTTGAACCACCCTTCTAATACAATTCATTTAATATGTTAGAAGAAATCCTAGAGGAATGAAGTTCAAACCTCAAGCTGTTCATGCAACCGCTTCTGAACCTCCATTTGTAGTCGTAGAGCTTCAGTGATCTCAATACCACTGTCAATAATGCAATAGTAAAGTCAGCATAATAATTACTGTGTCTAAAATATTGCCAAAATCTTTACATGGAATCATATATCGCCCTTATTGTGGTCTTAATCCTGGATCACTGAAAATTCTTGACAAATCATTTGCTGATCCTTATTCTAATATTTTTTGGTCCGTCATAGCCTGTGTTCAATGGTACAGTAAAAAGCCTCTTTCTCTTTTATTTTAATCCTTATATCCATTCTTGAACCTCCCATTAATTGACAGTTTATTGTACTTTTCTCCGGTTAAGTGGTGAGATATTGAACAATAACTGCCATCAGAAGAAACAAACTTAACAGGGCTAAATTCCATATATCATACATTTCATGCAATGCATTCAAATTAAATTCTTCTGAGGATGTAACATTTGTACCAGAAAAGTCATGTTAAAGAATGA
Organism: Glycine max; assembly: GCF_000004515.6. NCBI lineage: Eukaryota > Viridiplantae > Streptophyta > Magnoliopsida > Fabales > Fabaceae > Glycine > Glycine max. The sequence continues at coordinate 23,047,323 of NC_038249.2, forward strand.
AATGCTGTTGCTGTCTATCTATTTGATGTATCAACATTTATGGAAATATTACATAACTGAAATTATTTAAAATAGCAGTGAATTGTATACTTACGTTCTCAAATCTAGAGATGCCATCTCTTCAACGGAACTTGTTTTTTTCTCCATAACTCCTGCCAACAGCAGTCAACAAACCGTAGATTAGCTTACACACAGAGGAGTATGGCTCTAGGTTTCAAGGAAGTGACTCTGGACACACCACTTCCAGACATCAATTACAGCAATCTAGATCAATTTCTTGGACAAATTAGAAGACAATATTTTAGTTTCTTGAGAAAGCAGAGGTTTCTGGATACCAAGGCAGATTCATGGAGAGAGAGAGAGAGAGGGAAAGAGAGAAGTGGGAAAGATCCAAGACCAAGAGACTTAGATTAGTTAAAAATTGCTACATCCCCTTATTGTCATTTACTAAAATTTATTTTAAATGAGTTTTTAGTCCATATAATATATGCACTTTTTCATTGGTCCTCTTAATTTCATTTTTACTGTGTCCCTATTATTTTTTTTCATTTTAGTCTCTAAAATTATTGTTTTAGTCCCTATAAAATTGTAAACTTTTGATATAGTTCCCTTTTATATTGGAAGACTTTCATTTTAGTCCTTGTTCTTAGGAAACATTAGGCTTGTTCTTCAATCTGTGTTAGCCAAATCATCATTCAATAGTGACCGCCTAACTTTAGGGACTAAAATGAAACAATTTTTTTTAATAAGGACACAAATAGGAAAAAAAATAAGAGGACCAAAACAAAAAGAATCAATTATTATAAAGACCAAAAAGTTATTTAAGCCTTAATTTTATGTGTATATTTGGATATGTGCTAAGGTTTCTACGTTCTAAAAATGTTACATTTAGGCACTTCACAACTAAATTTTAGTGCAGTATAGGAAAAGGATCCAAGTGAACTTACATCTTACTCAAAATCTTGTATACAAAGGGTTAAACCCATTAATACCAGTTTAAGAGATTAAGCGCTTTACACAATTCAATAGCTTAAGATTCAAGGTGATTTGCATTAATATAACCATTGAATGAACAAAATAAAATATGATGCGTTAATAGGTATTTAATCAATTAGTAAACATTTTCTTATGTTTGAAAATCACATTAAAGAAAAACCAGTTTCCAATTGAGAACGATATACATGATATGACCTTTTATTCCTACAGTAAATTTTGCAGTGAAAGGTTGGTTTTATTTTATACCTGCATCAAAGGAATACTTACTCAAACAAAACAGGTATTTATGATTCATGCATGCTGGTACGTACTACATATTATATGAGGCATGTCTTATGTACCTTCAGATGACTCCGGTCTATATCTAGCTGTCCTGTATTTCTTCATTTCAAGCCAAATCTGTTTCAGTAAAAATGCATGCTACTGAACAAACCAAAGGAGTTAAAAGCAAAGTGCACATACCTGCAAATGGCTTTTAACATGATATATAGTTAATCCTTCAACTTTCATGAGCTTCAGCACGCCCTTTGGAGTAGCTTCTGTAGAAAGCAGACAGAAAAACAGGGGAAAATGAGGACAAAGGTTAGCAAACTAAGGCTAAGGACTTAACAAACAGAGAGAAAAAGATCACCGTACTTTCACTCCCCCCAAGTTGGTTGACAGCCTCCACAAACGCCTCATGAAGTTCTGGTGTCCAACGCATTCGTGACTTAGCAGGAGCAAAATTTGCTGAGGAAGAGAGGGCAGCACCAATGCAATTCTCTCCATATGAAGCAGGAAGTTGTTGATGACCTTGGGATTGATGTCCTGGAATCTGTGAAAGTGGTTTTGAAACTTGGAATGGCACCTAAAGCAATAAAATGAGATCCTAACACATTCCTTAAATAAATTACTTATCAGTTTCCTCTGAAAGCTGATGTTGATTTGAGTTATGAAAAACTTCACCTTTGGCTCAAGATCTTGAATGTTGTCAGCAAGAAGGTCATTCCAATTAGTAGTCAAAGTGTCATCATCACTGATTAGCCTCTCAGCCCACTCCTGCCAATCATTTTGCTTAGAATACTCCTCAGATGCCATTATAGGGCAGGCACTACTTTCTACCCGATTATTATCAATAGAGCCATTTTCAGGAAAATCCAGAAAGCTTGGCAGGGAATCTGTATGCCAGGAAACACTGCTTTCTTTGGAATAATGGCTTGGTGTTGCTGAAGTTGGTGGTCCAGTATTTGAAGAATATGATAATGGAAATTGGGTGATGTTAGTTGATGATTGTGAAATCAAATGAGCATTAGTAGAGTGTTTTTCATCAGGTGAAAGAGATGAGTGATGAAGATCAGTTGAATATCCAGGGGAAGACGAAAAAATATGCCCAACTACTCCACCGGAATTTAAATAACTTGAATGAGTAAAAGGTCTTGTCATAAGCTCTTGTTCTACAAAATCCAATTGTGATTGAGGCAGCTTGGGAAACATCTCTTCTGGGGGTATTGGAAGGATTGACAAGGATGAAGAAAGTGCTCCAGACATCCCCATGTTATTGAGTTGCTTTGATCTTTCAATGGAGAAAGTAGGATGTGCTTCCATTATTTCCCTTCATTGTCGATTAAAAAGATAAAATATCAGTTTTCAGGAAATTTATAAATTCTTGAACCCAGCATTTTTTTTTCCCATGATAATGCTCACCAGCAAAATACTACTCAACTTGATTTTTGTTACTGGTACCCAAACCAGACTATTTGTCATCAATCTTCAGATCTGTGAAAGGAAAAAAATACTCTAGTCTGTAATATAAAAAGTTAGTCAAAAAAGAAAGCAACTCACTATTAAGAACTTCTGAAGATTATAAAACTTCATCATCAAAGACAGACTAGATAAAAAGCATGCTGAATCCTGAAAACAAAAACAGAAACATACTAAATGTAAATCATCATTGCACTTGATCACAAACCTGAGTTTCAATGTAAGATAGATATTCAACAATTCAATGGCTGATAATGATTCTAGTTCACAGTGATTTAGGTCCAGAATGAAGTCACAACCACTTTCTCTCTCTCTCTCTCTCTCCCCTATTCAAAACCAGACTTGTTTGATCGATAAGTTAGTCAGGTATTTATTTTCATTTGCAGTAAAAGAAACTGATAATCAAGTTAAAGTTATCATCTACCTTACCCTATGTTGTTCAGTCCAGTTAGAGAAATGAAAATGAAACTGTGAAGAGGTTTCAAGCTCTGAAGTACCAGAAGATAAAGTCGCAACGAGGAACCACCTCTTGTGATCATTATACAACCATAGGATTGTTAACTTACTCTCAAATTACACAATACCTACTCTACAAATGACACATGGCAGTCCAATAAACCTCAAATACAGAGTGAAATTATCAGCCCTGATTTTTCATTTTTGCAACATACCTATGACCATGACTCTCGAGATATATAGGGTTGGTTGGATGGTTAAGAAAGAAAGAAAGGACAAAAAGGTCACGGATTCAATCGTTCCCACTAACAAAAACTAACAAATTAACAAGTTTTATCATAAGCTAAACTGAAGTACAGAGCATGAGCATAGCTTCCTCATATTCATAATCATCTTTCATTCTAACACTCGTGAATTCACCTATTTGTAAAGATAAGGGTGCTAATTGAATATAGCGCTCTCTCTCTCTCTCTCTCTCTCTCTCTCTCTCTCACGCACACACACATAAAAAAGGAACGCATAAACCGATGATGAAAACACATAAAGAAAAGATGAAAGCAATTCATAGTCATAGTCATAGTCACAGGAATAGGCATGCAAATTGATACCACATCACAAACGATATTGCACGGATCAAAATTGATTGAATAAACAACAAACTGAATTTTTTTTAAAAAAAAAGAGTGAGAAAGAGAAACAGAGTTGGTAGCAAAACCAGCGTAGCAAGCATCGGAGGGAAGAGGAGTTAGGGAAATGCAACGCGATACGATATGGAGTAAAGTAACGCAACAAATAAAAAAAACGTGAAAACGAAGCAATACAAAGAGACCAGATACCCCCGAAATTCCACTACACAATTACGAAAACGCTGTATCGAATTCTTTCCCCCAGCGAATTGGAATCGAAACCAGAGAAGATGAATGGAACAGATTCTGGTGACAGAAAGAGAGAGAGAGAGAGAGAGAGAGAGAGAGAGGCGGGTGTTTTGAATTCCGTCACCGGCAGGTGAAGAACGGTGATCAACGAAACAAGTGCGCTATGTCGTCGCACTGTGTTATTGCTTTGCTATGCGCAAACCTCTCCCACGCGCCACCCACTCGCGTGCTCAACAATGTCGATACCCTGGCGTGGACTCTCTTCACTTGCCGCACCTGCATGCAATTTTCGAATATTTTTTATATGAATTGGATCTTGCGTTATATATATATATAAACAATCTTTTTCATACTATAGAAAGTATAAAAAAAAAAAAAAAAACTTCTTTTTTGTCTTCTTCAAATTAAACGATTAGTTTTTTTCCCCCTACGCTGCGTCTCAAGAATTCGAATTCTGCTTTCTTTTAAAAGAATATCCACTTATTATTATACCTTTTTTCTTAATTCGAAAATTAGTTTAAATATATTTCACTTTTCAGTGTATAAAATGATGAGATTATATGATAACTTAATTTTTAAATTAATACAAAGATACACACTTTGTGATAATATCAAAAGGATGTAAAAGTTTAATAGAGATAACTAACTTTACTAATGTTGAGTTGGTCAGATTTGAAATAATATTTAGAGTTTTTTTTTGGTCATGGTCATGGTCATGGGTCATAAATTGTGGTATGCAATTGTCATTGGTCAAATACGATTTTGATTATAGAAAAAATTAGATATAGATTATTTTATTAAATGATTTTTTTTACATGTATATGAAACAGAATTTTATATGATTATATTAACTTTTTGAGTTATATTCTGATTCTTTTTATAAGAAAAAAAGTTTCCGTGTAAAAGAATCAGAAGTAGAAAAAAATAAATAGAAGTAATAATATTTAAAGCTTGAGTATTATAATAGAAGAATGTGATTGAGAGATGTGAATTAGTCAAATTATCTGTAAAGATTAATCATAAATACTTTATATTTACATAATATAGTAATAAAAAAATGACATACACCATATAGACAAGGGGTTAATGTAAAAAAAAAAAAATTGTGTTATCAACTAATTAAAAAAATTATATAATTTTTAAAGTTATTATTATAAAAGTGAATCAATTTAGGTTTATGATTAGAAAATTAAATTGCAATATCAATTTTAACTAAGATTTATATAACAATGGTTGATTTAAATGAAATTAAAATTAAAGATATGCAATCGTGTAAAAAATAAAAATTAAGATATGTAACTTTTTAAATGGTATATTTTGTGTTTGTAGAAGAATTTCTGTGTAATATACCGCTGGTGAGGTTTGTGATGAGTGCACTAAGAAAAATATCTATTGACTATTGTTGTGACAATTCTATGTAAAAAGATTTTTCTTTCTTTCTTTCTTTTTTGTTCAAAGAAAACAGATTCACACTGTGTGTTGTTCTCACGCACACGACACACAACCACAGTCCAACAATTTTTTTGATTCGAAGGGGCTCCAAGCTCAAATAAAACAAAATACCTAAACTAGTGCCGTTTCTAAACAGGTAAAAATTGAACTCCTTCAAGTAGAGGAAGCTCTGATGAATTTTCTTTCAATTTTCAAAGTTAATCGTTATCATTGTTTTTTTAAGTCAAAGTTAATCATTGTTGATTAGAGACATAAGAATGCGACTTTGTATTTCATAAATTATTAAAGTTGGTATTATGGCAGTAAAATATGTAAACATCCATTGTTTTTTATATTGTCCTTATTAAAATACTTCCAACCTCTCTCCAATGTCTTTTTCGGATAAATAATTAATAATTTTGTTTCGAAATTAAGAGGGAATTAAAGAGGGGAGTAGTTATTGGCACAAATAGGTTTTGTTATTGATTTCGTAATGCATCTTGGTGTGGGAAAAATGTACAATAGAATCATGATTTTATCGTGCAATGTGGGTTAAAAGATGACAGTATAATAAAAGTATAATTTCATTGTATGATGTTGTTAATTGTGAAAATTGTATTTATTCATGGAAAATATTTTTAAAACAGCAAAGGAATTTTTACTAAGTGATTCTATTAACAAAAAAATATTTAAAGATGAGACAGAATCCAAACTCAATTATGAGTTTTTTTTTATTAAACAAGCAAGTTCATAGTTTTCAACTTATCAAGGAATTGTTTAGTACTTAATGCAAATTATAATTATAATTTTAATAAATATATCCATTTGAACTACAATAACATCGTAGTTTATAGGAAAATAAGGAAACTTTGATAAAAGAAAATGTTTTTGATTTAATGATTAGCTTTAAATAATTTTGATAATAATAAGTAGGGATTGAAAAAGTAAAGTTTTGAGAAGAAATGAAGATTAGAAAGAGTAAAGGGTTTATAAATGTCACTAAAATAAATAGACATAAATTCATAAAGGATGAGAATTGAATACATACACGTTGACCTGCTGAACTTGTAGTCAATTTTCGATAGTAGGCGTAGTTGGTGTTTGAACAATTAAGTGATAGTGTTTCAACCCCTCAAAAATTGGTAGCCAATAGTTTTATTTATAGACTTTTAATACTAACGGTTGAATTATGTGAATTTGACACGTGTACAACGATAATTCTAAATACATTGATCTAATGCTAGTATTTGTCTTCGTATAACTTCATTGCAATTGTGTTAATCAGTACTTTGATTGTCAAAAAATACCTTACTCCCCAACGCTTTACAATCTCATGTGCCTAAATGAAATTATCAAAATTATCAATCCCAATCGAAATAACTCCCTTCAATTATACAATCAACTTTCTCAATTTTTTTACCATATTTTGATCGCTTTTGAAAGGATTCTTCTACTTTTCTCAAGACAAGTATATTGAAATATAATTTTTATAACTTAGGCAAATTTTATATAGGAGAGGTAACAAATGTGTAATGGAATCACACTTCTGTTTAGTAATTTTTCTTAAAAAAAATGTACAACAGAAGTGTGATTCATCAATGTTCAAAATGTATTCTTACAAGACGAGAGACCAAGACTCTTAACCCAGCCTAGCACAGATATAATTACCATGTAACAACAATTTCTATCTGCTTGGATATCAACAATGTTCAAAATGTATTTTTGCAATTCATCGGAAAATTCATCCACATAATTATCCATTTTTTTCTTCTTGTTGTCACGTTCACCCTTGCGAGTGACACTTGGAGTTCCCGAATTACTAACCATCATATTTATTTCATCGACTTGCTCCCACATTGAAGGTTTGTGCTTGGTAGATTTCATAGACTTTGGTGCATCCTTTGTTTTTATCTTCGTTTCAAGGGGACACATCGAAGTGGTATCCTAAAATGCCAATTCACGGACTTTAGTCTTCAAGATGATTTTACCAGGCACATCTAGTTGTGAAAACCTCTTAAACAATGCATCAATCTCACGTGTCAGAGTTAAGTTCCCCCAAGAGTCACTTGTGTCGTATGAACTACGAATGGATAATATCTTCCAATGTACATGAATGTTCTTCAAGAGAATGTAGCCATATGCACTGATAAATTCAATAAGCTCATAAGCACATGGTAGACGGTGAGTAATTCTAAGTGTGCACCCATAAGTAGAACTATCAATACCTATGGTGTCAACCCATTGCAACTCATGGAAAATCAGGTCTTGTAAACCTATGCTCGACCATATTTATGCTTTTTTGAAATGAAGCCTTGACTGATGTATGTTGCGAAACAAACATGTTATTCATTACATCCCAACAACTACACGATTCTTCTATACTATCATGAAGCAACCTCTTCAATCGCACATGTGCACCTTCAACACTGTGTTGTAACAAAATGAAATGTAAATAATTCTCTTAATTTAACAAAATAAAACTTAAGCCAAAATAACTAATGTCAAATAATTTATGTACCTATTTGTTGTTGTATTTCCAAGATGCATAACCCAATTAGTTTATGCTTGTATAAACTTCTCCTAAAGGGCATCAACAATATTTGTTGGACATAGTCAACAAATGTTTTATAACGTACGCACCGGGTTGTAAAGTTTTTAAAGTGTGCATTATATGCTACTTCATCTGGAGACTGCAACAATAGTTCTTAAGCATCCATGATATTTTGTTACTTTTCACCTTTATTCATGAGGATTTTTCATTTTGCGTGACATTCTTTGTAATGTAAAACAAACATAACAAGTTGGTTAAAGAATGAAACCCAATCTCCAATGCATTCATGAAAGTAAGATCACTATCATTAACAATAACTTGAGACAACACATTATTTTTCACAAACAATCCTTTCCAAGTTACTTAAAGCCCATTCAAAATTATCCGTTCTCTCATAACTTAAATAAGCAAAGGCAACAACGAAAGTCATGCTTGTTGAAGTGATACCAACAATTTCCAACAACGAAAGACGATACTTGTTTGTCTTGTAAGTTGTATCATAAATCAACACTATTGAAAATGAATTCAGGAGTTTGATGGAATTTGGATGTGGCCACATTATATCTCTAACGACATCTTCATTGTCCAACCATCTAAACCAGTAAACATATTGGTCGCGTTCTATCAACTTTATTAGATGTTGTATTTCCATCCTTAGACCCTTTTCTTGGAGACAATATCTCTGATGTTCATTGTATATGATTTTGATGGTATTCAGATTTGTCTGGTTTTGATCTTTGATTGTCAACAACATTTGACCAGACTTCACCATGTTTTTCGTCAATTGATTAACCATGGTTTTTTTTTTCACTGCTTAAACGACTAGCATATGAATGACCAAGTAATATTTCCATCAATTTATGATTATGGAAACCACATTCAACAGGAAATCTACATCCTATGTTTCTCACAAACCTCCCTTTTAATTTAAAAGGATACCCACATTTTCTGGTTTTAGTGGACTAACACACTGACTTGTCTCTATATTGTTTGTACTTCTTTCCCCTCCCCTCCTTTTTTTCACAACCCAATATAACATGCTTTTTTTTTTACTTGCTTCTGACTTATGAATGACAACCACAAACCTATGCTCATTTCCCACGCGTTGAATCTAATTTAACAAATCATCGCACTCTTGAAAAACTTAAAAGAATAAAAAAAAATTATTCAGTAACAAAACACAAAACACATACAAATATAAGTCTATTGAAATATACCTTATCAGTCATGAAATAACTAGAAAAATCATGATAACTAGGTTGCGTCTGCATATCAATATTTTCACCACCCACATTTTCATCATTATGATCCTCCATACCATCATTTTCATCATTAGGCTCGACTGCGTATGATAGGTCAGACTGGTAAATGAATCGTCTTCCATCATCTATATTTCTTCATCCAACTCACATTGTAATCTCATCAAATATAAACGTATTTCAATCCATTGACCTACATAATCAATACCAAAAATATAATTATTTTTAAAAAAAAATGCACAACACAACGAAATCATGAGTCTATTGTGTTGTTCAGAATACACAACGGAATCAAGATTCTATTGTGTAACAAATTTAGTTACAATGGAATCAATATTATTTTTTGTGTTACATAATCCACTAATTCTATTGTGTAACAAAATATATTACACAATGGAATCATGATTTCATTGTACAAAATTGCACAACGAAATTATGATTTCGTTTTGACTAAAAAAACACCTGATAGTGTGTGAGTGCATAGAGTGAAGAGAAGGAATAGAGGAAAGAGGGAGCATAAATGAAGAAAGGAAAAGAAGAGAAGAATGAAGATAGGAGAGGTGGGAAAGGATAAAATGGAAAAAGATCGTTTGGTAATTACTGTTGGGCCAATAGTAATACCCATTATTAAAGAAGGCAAGGACGATTGACAAATGGGCTTGGAGAAAGAATTGGCCATTGGACCTTTGCTTCTCAGTATTGGCAAACTTTTTATTTATGTTAATGCATATCGGCAAACTTAATAGAACTATGGAATTTGCTTTACTGAAATTTGTTGTTATTTTATTATGTGCATCAGAACGCATTATTGGAAATCATGTCATCAACCATGTGACACTATAATGTTTTTACTTTTTATTGAATGCTTTCACAGCATATCTTTAGCTGGGAAGAATAAGGTGAAAATAGACATGTTGCAGAAAACGAAGCTATCATTTTGATATTGATCCTTTTAAATAGCATAGTTTATATATTATTTTTTTCCAACATAAAAAAAAAGTGGGATTTGGCGCAGAAAGTTATATAATGCAATGATATATGTTCCAAATTCATAAACCTTTGTAATGGATGAAAGGTTGGCTTTCTCATCTGATACACTCTTCCTAATAAAGGTAAAACTATTTTCATATATAATAAGTACTTAAATTCAGAGTTAAAATACAATAGAACGTAACTTTAAACTAGATAAAAATATGATATGTTTAACAAAAATAGTCGTATAATCTATTAAGAACTTAAGAATAATAAAAACCTAAAATCAGAATAAAAGATTAATTTCATATTTGTTCTCACCGTGAGTTTAAATTGGTAGATTTAATGCCGACATTTCATTCTCTTCCTCACAATCAAGATGTGACGGCTCAATTGGACTAAAGTAAATCACAAAACAATATCACTCACCAAAGCTAATACTTCACCACATACTACTTGCTGGTTTTACTTGTGACCCCATTTAATAACAAAAAAAAAAATGGTTCTAATTTTATCTTTACCATTTTTACAATATTTTTTAAAAATTATAAATCATTTTGTTGCATCTCTAAGTTCACATAAATGTCACATCATTTATTTATATCAGCATGAAAATGGCATATCATCATTAATTAATTATCAATTAACAGACGGATGAAAATATTAAAATTGCACAATTTTAAAAATTAACGGGTCATAATTATGAATTTAAAAATAAAGAGACTAAAATTATGGATAAAAAATGATAAGAAAAACAAAATTTCAGTTTCACCTTTAATTTCATAAAAACTCTCTTATAATTTTTCAAAAAAAATCTAATTTTAACTTATATATAAATTAATTTTAAATGATAAAAAAACAATTTATTTTTGGTCCTTATTTTTTTCATATAAACACACACTTACTAAGAAATTTATTCAAACAAAACATTCTAAACAAAATTCAGCATTGTTGTTTAACTATGTAACTTGGTGGGTGATTCTTGGGACCAATCATATGTAATTTAGGTAAGCAAAATGCTGCATTTGAGATAATGCGTGTCTTGAATCTAATTTAAAGTTCAGTGGGTATACAGATTACATTGGAGTGGGTTACAGATAACTAATTGTCTTTTCTCCTTTAAACTTAAAACATCAAGCCAAGCCAAGCCAAGCGAGTACGAAGACCAGATGTTTGCTAAAATTATTGAAACAACTTTCAGTTCAAATGGAAATAAAAGTTAGAATATAAATTACATGTACGTCAATATCAATTAAAAGGCAGAGTAAACCGATGCACTACAGTGGCGGATCCAAGTTCTTGAATCAGTTGGGACAATTTATTTTTTTAAAAAAAATTAATAGTAGTTACTATCATACATATAAAATAAAATATGAAATGGAATAAAATACCAAGTTGAATAAAGCGTAAAAATATATAGTGACTTGAAAAGAAAAGAAAATGTAGAAAAGTAACTATTGAATAAAAGATAAAAATTGAGAATGATTAAAAAATTGAGGTCGGTAGGTTCAAATTATAGAAATAGAAGGAGTTAAGAAAATAATAACATCATAACTATACTTATACTTTTTTAAAAGTTAAGGAATGTATTTAAACCCTCGAATGTAAGTAGGTCTACTATAGATACCACTTATGTTATAGTAAACTTATAACAACATCTAAAATGTATCATTACTTAAATAAATTATTATTTTAAATTTCTAAATCCTATAATGTCAAATGATGTTAAAAACTTTTCATAAAAAATTATTTTAATGCTAAAGTTGGTAGAGTAAATATTTAACTGGAGTTACATTAAATTTTGGATTGAAAAAATATTTTTTCTTATAATAATCAATTAAGTAATGATTATTTATATAACTAATTCACTTAAACAATATACTCTTAAGTCGCAAGCTTCAATGAAAAATTTTATTAAACAATGTTATTTAACTTTAAATAACTCATCTAAGCACTTACATTGAAGATGCTCCAAACACATTTGAAACATAAATTATGTGATAACCTTAATTTTTTTTTTATCATTGGACAGGTGGACATATATTGGATTTTTAAGAATCCAATTCATATTTATTTAAATGGATTAGATGTTAAATCTATATTCATATTTAAAAAAAATAGATTTAAGATCTAATCCATTTTAAGTGGATATGGATTTAGTCATATCCAATTTATACTCACTTAAATGTTATAAGGATTTTGTAAATTTTAATAATTAAACGTTAAAAAAGTGAAAACTTAGCACCTGTCTATTTAAGAGTTATTTTCAATCGACTTTGGTCAAGACTATTTTTTATCAATCTTCGTTAGGGTATTTTCGATTTACCTCAACCAAGGCAATTTCGACCGACATCAACCAAGACATTTTTAGATCAACATCAACCAAGACTATTTTTTATTGACGTCGGTTAGTGCATTTTCGGTTGTCATTGGTCAAGGATGCTTTTGGTCGATCTTGGGTAGGGTTATTTTTTGGTTTAGGTCGGCTAGGGTTTAGTCAATGCCAATTGATAATATTTTTTTGCCGTCATTGACTAGCGGTTTTTCGATTAGCATCAACCATGACTAGTTTTTGGCTAACTTAAGTAGGAATTATTTTTTGGTCAAGGTCATCTAGAGTTATGTTTTGGACGATGATTAAAAAATAACTCCTACCTAAATTGGCCTAAAAAACCTAGTCGTCATCGTTCAAAAAATTATATTAACTTTAAAAATTCAAACAAATATTCAATCAATATCAAATTAATTGGATTGAATTTAAAATTAAAAAATTAGATTTGAATATGAAATCAGATCATTTAAATGAATTTAAAGTGGATTGGATATGTATTGATTTTATATATTTGGATTTTTTTTTGCATATTCCTATTAACCAGTCAGGACATAAACCAGTTTTCCATCAGTTGGCTTCAAGTTGCATCGCATCAGATCAGCCTAAGAAACAAGTCATAAACATAACCGAAATATTTAGCTAGTGGCCTCAATAATGTAGGGAAAAAAAGAGGATAAAAAGGCAAACAGGACGTACTATGTCTATAAACTTTGAGGCATAGGTAAAATTATTCGAAAGACTTGATATATGAACGTCACATAATAAAGATAAGAGAAAAAAGAATGAAAAATTGAAGAAAGAAAATGATGTTAAAACAACATTGCTATTTAGTACAAATAACAGTAGCAAGAGACGCTCGAACAACAAATTAATATGGATCAATACAATTTTTAAAAGAAACAATATTTTTTTCACAGCAAATAAATCTTAATTAAAAATATATAAAATAAGTTTGATGAAAATCACAGTTCACGCAAGTTTAACGAAAAATTATTCATGTCGGATACTCCATTCGTTCTGGTCTTCTGGGATATAAGAAACAAATAATTTATGCTAAACAAAAAATCAGTTAACATCATTTAATTTTATTAATCTTATTTAAAAAATATATTTTTCTAAATTATTCTTAATTAAAATTTGATATCGAGAATAAAAAATTATTAAAATTAAAATCTCAATGAAATGAAAAATATTTTGATAAGAATTAATATGGTGAAATTAGTTAAAATTTATTTTGAAGCATACATGATTTTTTTTTTCTTTATATTTGAAATGGGAGGAATTAACAATGTTAAAAAATAATTAAATGGTTATTTAACTGTATAGAAATGGGCACTAAAAGAAAAACTATACAAATGATCAATAATAATCAAATGTCTTAGTCCTTTTGAAATAATTTAGTTGGGCTTCTTAAGGGCAATTGCCTTGCTAATCAAAACTACACCTTCTTGCCTTAATTTTCCAAAGAGCAATCATATTCCTGAGTTGATTGTTGCCTGTGGAGACAAACTACACTCAATTATCATCTGAAAATAAATTAGTTAATGTATTAACGGTAATTAGTCCTTCAGGATTATTGATCATAGGCATAGTATATTATATATAACATAGTAACATCAAAAACTGACGCACCCTCCACCAAACCATGAGAGATATGATACTAATTGATGCTCTTGTTTAATGGCGTGACGATAATGTTTTTATTTATAAAATTCAAACTCCTATGTTTTGTTTGATAAGAGGGAGATAAGGGTGGGTGAAGAGAGAAATAGAAGGAAAATTATGTGAGATCCACACCTTCTATACCATATTTTTAATTCAAAAATATCTTTTCAATTTTTATTTTCACTATTTTCACGTCTCTATCAAACAAATAGAGCATTAGTCCTTTTGAAATAATTTAGTTGACAGAATTAAGAAACATGCAAGAAGATTGTGCCGCGGTTGATATCTCATAATTATCATTATGTTTTATTTCCATCATTTTCTTTATTTTTTCTAGCCTGTTAAGTTTCCCGTTAACTTTTTTCATTACACAATTGCCAACTTAGCAATTTCGAAAATTAAATTTACATTCTAAACTCAAGTGATTGTCCAAAACCACGCTACTTTTAATGAATAGAGTGCAAAATAAGGTTCTCGTGAATATGAAAATTGAGTAAACTAGCACACTGAAATTGAAAATGCTAAATGGCATGTACTGTTTCTTTATGAAATACACACAAATAATAGGAAAATTCTTTCCTCGATTTATTTAATGAGTGGATGAAAGAAATCTTTATAATCTAACACCAATAACTAGAAGAAAAAGGCTAGAAAACATTTCTTTTAACACCTTCTTTATTATTGTTTAAAATTTATTGAAAATCACATATTTTTGTGGGTTTCATCTCTTATTTAATTATCTTTTCTACTGATTTATTAGTTGTTAATAAATTTCCACCAATGAAAAAATGTGTAAGGAAAAATATGTTAAAAAAAAGATATTAAAAGATATGTTCAGCACTTAAACTATAATAGTATACTTGTTCATCATTTCAAGTTAGAAAGAATATTTCTTTACATATTGGATAAAGTAAAAAATAATAATTTTACTAGTTGACAGAAATATTAATGACGTGGATATACATAATGTGTTAAAATATTTAGCATTCATTTTTTTCTATTAACGATTACAATTACTTATTTTATCCATGCACTTTAGTTAGTGAATTCAAAAAACTAAATAAATAAATAAAAAGTTTCTTTAATGCTTATTCAGTTATTCTATCTAATCAGAATTTAGGCTCGTCATCCGTGCCACTGATTGTAGTCTCCTAATTCTCCTTAGTCCATCACAGAAAAGCAAACAAATCATTGTAAAAGCGTGAATTTTGATCAAACCCAAAAACTAAGCCGTGATTTTATCTTTTTTTCTTCTTTTTTCTTCCTTTTATTCTCTGCGTTAAATCAGTTGTATGCATTAGTTTTATGGCAGAGAAGGGTTGGAATTGTTCTTAAATAGTGATACCCAAAAAAAAAAAAAACAGAAAAAGTTGCAGATAGGATTAATTTAAGCAATTATTTATGCATAGTAAGATGAAAATATTTAAACAGGTTAGTGAATTTTTTTTGTAACCAATGACAATCTATTTTAATCCATATTCTGTTTGAAAACGATGTTAAGATCATATTTCCCATCAAATGTCAAATGTATCATCCTATCACAAATCTATGGAGCTCATTTTCTTACTTTGTACCATTATTTTATTGAGAAGTAATTGAAGTATTGAGTTCTGATTTTTTTTTTCTTTGCCTTTACTAATTTCCACATCTCTGAACATATATGAAAGTGAAATTAAAAATGGATCATAACAGACAGACAAAGCATATGCCATGTTAGAAAAGAGAATATGCACCACTGTAGCTCATTCAAATGATCATTTGGAAGGAGGTACCTTCCAGTAATTAAGAACTCTCTGTGGATACAATACAAAAAGGAAATAACCCAGAAAAGCATGTCATCTTATAAAAACCATTGAACATAGTTACATAACTTTATTCACAATGCCAATTGACACAATAGTTCCAAGATTCAACCATGGCTAAAGAAAAATAATTGGATGACAAATATCTGAAGAATCAATTTACAATTATGCATTTTGCGGAGTATTTCATCATATGGCTATATATAGAATGGCAACAAACTGTTACAGATCAATTTATTCATAACAAATAAAAGAGAAAATTAAAACAAAAAGAATACGAGTGTGTTTAGTTTGCCATTTGAGATACTTCAAACAGACATTCCCACTTCCATATGCACAAAACGTAGAAGGAAGTCTTTTGTCTCGTTGAAACTTGGGTTTCAACCTAACTGTAACCCAAACACACCTTGTATCATCAACAAAAGCGAGGTGGAATGTGGTCACTTGAAAGGCCATCATCAAAATTGAGAGAATAGCTGCGAAAATCGTAGCTATACTGTGGACTACTACTCCTTTGCCAAACCAAAGCTTGCTTCAATCGACTCTTCAACTTGTAAAACACTTGCCTGAAAATGCATGATGGAGGGAAACACCCTAATGACCCTTGTGATGCCCTTCTTTGGACACTACCAAGTGTCACTGAAGAGGTCAATCTAGTTTTCCTATGAAACTTCATGAATTGATCTCTTTGAAAGCCATACACCCTTGAGACTTTCATTCTTCAAGCGCTTAAGATGCGTGTTTTGTAAGTGTGAGAACTTGTATTGCTAAAACAAATCAAGAGAGAATGGAGTGGGAGGAGGAAATGAAGCATCATAAGTGAGCCTTTTAAGCATCCACAAAGCAATCAGTTATTTCCCACTTTCTGATGTGTGGTGGATGGAAAACATTATCATGAACAGTCATCAAACTTTAACTTTGCTACCTTTCCACAGTCATAATGGTCCCAGCGTGGTGAAAGGATTAAAGGGTGTCCTATATTAGTGATGTAACATCAATGGGGTATGTTCAAGGCTCCAATTAAGCACCTTTTAGAAGACAATCTTGTATATAGTTGTTAGGGTATATCATTGTGATTTTTCTTGTGTTTTACTCTAGGATTTGAGCCAAGTTTCCTAGGATGATTCTACGATGGAGTACTAGAATGAGGTCGGTCTTTAGACATAAAGGTACACGCAATTCCTACGTAACCAGATCAGAATTTCACTAGCTTTTTTATTCAAAAAGCATGATCACACGTCTACACTTCATATAAAATAACGTCTCGAATGAATTCCAAGTCACATTTGAGGGACAGATCATATCATGCTGACATGCTTACACGCATCAAAAGGCACATAAGGAGAAATTGAAAATAATTTACATCAAAAGATGTACGTGTCATGCCAAAGTAAAGCATAAAAAAGATATTCCTACATCCATATCCACACCACATCCATTTTATTTAGAAATTAAATCTTGCTTTAACTTTTAGAATTCAAACCTTTTATTAAAGTGAAAGTTTGAAAGCTGGGAATAAAATTCATGTGGATAATTCGTGAAACCACCACTTACAGTACGCATTCAAAGAGCAAATCAAACTCGTATTTTTTTTTCCATGAACACACATGCATTCTTTTTTTTTTAAGCGAAAAAAAGGAATGACTGAGGCATCTCAGCAGAGGCAGATATCTCAACTATGTTGGCACCCCTACCCCTGTCGGTCCTCTGCCACAACCAAATCAAAGAATTTATTCATATAAAGGAGATCAAAACACTTGTGTGAGGGACCAACCTAGTATGTTAATCACAAGCATACATATGATATGGTACTCCAAATTTCTTTCTGGTTGTCAAATTTCATGCCTAAGTAAATTATGAGAACATCCATATTCAAAAACTATAAAATATCACTAAAATCTTCCTTCCAGTCGTTGTGCCAAAGTTAATACAAGTCACTATATGAGTGATGTAGAATGTTTAGAATCAAAATTAGTTATGACAGATATAACTTACTGATAGGAACAAAATGAATGGAGTTTGTTAGAAATGCTGGTTAAGCAATGCAATCAAATTGGCAGTTAGCAATAGGACATTGATGGACAGTGCTACAAAATATAAACTAAACGATTTTTTTTACCTTGCCTCTTGTTGAAGTAAAACTCTCCATGATGTTGATGCAAAATGGAATTGAAGAAAAATCTATTATATCGCATCATATTCAAACAAACCTTACCAATAGGTACTTCCAATGAATTACGGATAATAATTGAAACTTAACATTCCTTCAATCAAATCCATCTTCTTGCCAACTAATATGCTGAACTTATTAAGGGCGAAAACACACTTCTTAATGCCTAGAGTAGAAGGTCGACTTATATCATGTAGTAACACAAGAATGGACTAATGCTAAAAATGGAGGTATATGATGAAACAAAAATACTGGTATGCATACTCAAGCTACTGAAGCAAGGTCCACTTAATGCCAATACTCTTCAGGAAGCTGGACCAATAGTAGTTTTGACATGTCACGGCTTTATAAACATTAAACAATTCTAGAGTGGCGAAATCTGAATTGAATCTGAAAGTAGTTACAATTTTGTCAAATACTTTTCCATTTTTGGATGAAAATGTGGTAAATACTGTCTATTCTGGATTAGATAAAGAAAAATAGCATTTTGTTCTCATCTTTTAATACAATATGTGAAATCCACTAGAATCTGTTGACGGGAGTTTGGATAAGGTACTAGCTAGGTTAAACTTTATAGCTTTCATTTTATTAAAAAAAAATATACAATATCTGCAAAATGTTGTCCCTTTTTTTTTTCCAAAAGGAAACATGTTTTGTGGACTTCTTTTTTTCTATTTTTCTTATCGTGGACCACTTTGGGTCAATAGGGAATGCATTTCAAAGCCCGAAGGGAAAGCCCAGTGGCATACACCAAAAAGTACAAAAATTCACAAAAACTCCATGTAAGGCTGTTAGTTAGCTCACACGCTGCCAAAGGCAGGAAATGAAAAGATACATGTCTCTTACTAGAAAGAGAAAATGATAGAAGTACACTATTTTTTAGTATAGGATATAGAAGGAATTCAAGGGAGAGATATAAAAAAGAAAAAAAACATGAAATAAGTGATAAATTATATGACATAATAAGAAGAAAAAAATATAAGGGGAAAAGGTAAAAGCACTCCACAACTAAAAATATATGATAAATTATATGACATAATAAGAAGAAAAAATATAAGGGGAAAAGGCAAAAGCACTCCACAACTAAAAATATAAAACAGTTTAAACTATACTATTTTCTTTTATGAAACATAACGGTATGTTTCTAAGGGAAAAAAGTATTTATCTATAAATATTAATTATTTTGAATGTAAAGAATAAGAGTATACTACTTTAAAAGTATAAATATTTCATTGAAAAGTTGTAGGGGAGAAAAGGGTATTTAAGTTGTTTAAAAGTAACAGGGCCTGTTACTTTTAAACAACATAAATACCCTTTTCTCCCTTACAACTTTTCAATGAAATAGACTTTTAAAAAAATTATCATAAAAGTCAAATTAGAAATTAAATAAAGACTTATTTATTTACACCCTTGTCTTATGCCTACGTAGTCAAACATTTTAGTCCGTATGTATGATCCTCGAGTTTAAATTTGTGTTCAAAATGTCTTAAAACTGTTCAAAATAAGTAATTATCAAAAAGTAACTAATTATTTTCCACAGGTTATTTGTAAATGAAAAATATTAGATGCAAATTAACTTTTTTATTATATAATAATTATTACATAAAGGATATCGTGGGAAAATAAAGATTTTAAGAAGAACAAATGAATAGAGAATATGGAATTTGACAAAATGAATAGAGAACGAAGTAAAAATGAATGAACATTAGCTATCATTTTGAATAAATATTGCAATTAAAATAATAAAATAAAAAACACATTAAAAAAATCTATTCCATTTTAATTGGTAACATATATTTCTCCTACTCAATTACTATTATCATGCAATTCACAACTTAAAACATGAAACAAAAATCAGAATTTATTAAATCAAAATATTTAACACACCGGTCCTTTCTATATTAAAAGATAAACACCGATACAACAAGACCAACACACTATCTCAAGTGAGTGGCATTATCAATTTTACCTCTTTTCAAACTTACTTTTACAATCTAGTACACCTATCTCACCCAATTTTGAGTGCTTTAGA
The DNA here is from genome assembly GCF_000004515.6 of Glycine max. Lineage (NCBI taxonomy): Eukaryota > Viridiplantae > Streptophyta > Magnoliopsida > Fabales > Fabaceae > Glycine > Glycine max. The sequence continues at coordinate 23,067,604 of NC_038249.2, forward strand.
AAATTATTCTCAGAAAAAAAAAAACAGGCGTAAATTCATTTTATACTTTTCTAGACAACAAAAAAAATAATGGGCACTAAAATGATAATAGACAGGTAAAGAGAGAGAGATGCAAGTTGCTAGGAGATAAACCAAAATGCCTAGTGTTAGTAAAGTATTAGAAATGATAAGCGTTCCCATCATTACTCAGAACTATCCATACACACGTTACTTTATCTCATCCATTTCTCAATATACCCTCTTCTAGTCCAACACTAAATTCTTATAATAACTTTACTTTCTTCCTATTTTTTTCCAAGTTCCTTTCATCTTAAAGAAAAAAAAATAGAATGAATCTATAATGTTTCCTTAATCATTACCGAAGTCAAAACACTGAATAATTCGCAGACAAACAAGAAGTCATACAAATTAACATAAAGGATCATGAAAACATTAGAGGGGAACAAAAAACAAGAACAAAATTCTTAAATAAGAATTAATCTCGTCTCTTCAAAAAGCTTCTGGCTGATAACAAGTTACGAAGGATAAAAAAAACTGTATCACTTGTAATTCAATTTCAAGCTTGAAAAAAACCTGAGACAAATTTCAGTCCTACAAGCTTAAACATAAAACTCATTTAACAAGAATTCCCACTCAAACGATAGCATTGGCTGCACTTGCAATCCTTGGCCACAGATCAGCACACTCTTTTCCAATGGGACCAGTGATAGCAGAACCTACATTGAAACATGTCACAAACAAAATTACTACCAGCAAATGCATCAATAGAAGGTCAAACGGCAAAGATGAAGAGAATAACAAGTAGATGAGAACATCTTATCTGTATTTTTTTCTTTTTGAAAGCAAAAAAAAATCAGTGGCTACTCACTACATAAACATGCATTTTGTTACCATGCAAATAAAATCATAAAAGATACCTTTCATTTCTCCTTTGGGATTGACAATAACACCAGCATTATCTGCAGAAACCATCACCAAATGAAGAAAACATAAGCACAGGAGAAACAAAAGCAAGAAAAAACTACAGCAAAAATTGTGCAATAAAACCCTAAAACTAAAGCTAATAAAATAAGTCAATGAAGGAGTAAACCCTAAGTTCAAGGGACACAAATTAGATATAGAAAGTCCAGTAAATCCAAGAATAAAAAACTACTTAGCACTTCAGAAACTAAAAAAATGATAATTTTAGGGTTTAAAATATAGAATAAAGGGATTTACCAGCAGACAGGTAACACAATGCAGAGAAATAAACATGATGCTGTTTAAAACTGGCAATTTCACAACTATATGCTTCCAAGAGTGAATGCCCCAACCTTAAAACGGGGAACTCACTATAATAGAACTATAGAAGCAACACATAACAATGGTTAAATCAAATAGCGAAAGGGGTAGGGTATGTATGTGTGTACCTTCGAAATACATGTAGACGCCGTCCTTTCGGCGCCATGGCTTGCGCTGGCGAACAATGACAGCTGGCAAAACCTTCTTCCTCAGATCGGGTTTCCCCTTCTTCACGGTGGCCATCACCATGTCGCCAACGCAAGCCGAGGGGAGACGGTTCAAACGCCCTTTGATCCCTTTCACCGATATGATGTAGAGGTTCTTCGCCCCCGTATTGTCGGCGCAGTTCACCGTCGCCGCCACCGGCAGACCCAGCGACATCCGGAACTTGTTCCCCGCCGAACCACCGCGTCCTCTCTTCGACATCTTGCCTTCTCTCTCTCTCACTACCTTCCAACTCCAATGTTTCTCTCTTTATATACGAGAAACGAATAGGGTTTTAGGGTTTGCATGGACTGGGCTTATTTATTGTTGGGCTCAAGTCACACAAACACAAGGGGGTTACTATTCGCCCCAACCATATTGCTTTTGACCCCTACCAACATTTTCAAATTTCAAAAGATATTTTTCCTCACAATGTACAATGGAAACACACTTTCACTTCATTAGTGGGGTGCAAAAACAATATACAACTAAATCATGATTTTATTATGTAATATATAATGGAATCATGATTCTGATATACTTTTTTTCATACCCTCATTAGTTCGACGAAATTTGTTTTCATTGTGTAGTTGGGTGTGTGAAAAAAAGTCTAATCTAAGTATGATTCCGCTGCATAAATTGTTACATAACCATGATTTTTTTGTCACAATTTATGTTACACAACAAAGGAAAGAAGCAAAAGGCCATTTTGATATTTGCACATTCATGATAGGTGCCAAAAGTAATTTTGGAGAAACCAATATCAATTCCCCAAACACAACTAACATTTTTTCAGTTTTTTGTTTTTGACAACTGCTATACCTATACTAGACACTTTTTTCACTAATACTATTAATTGTAGTTTTATTTAACTAAATTCCATATTTTATTTGCATAATTGTACTTCTAAAATTTAATTTTCAGAACTATTAAAATTTTAATACAATTTGTAATACATTGTCTTTTAAACAAAGGTGTTGGGGAGAGGAATTAGGATAAGGTTAATTTTATGAACATAAATTTCAACCAATTAAAATAATACAACATTTGCTATCAATTCAACTTGTTGACACAATATATTAACTTAAACATTGTTTAATGAAATCTTAAAATTAAATAAGTTTATAAACATCTTTGACCTAGGATGAGTTAAGGGTAGAGGATGTTTATAAACTTTATTCAATGAGTTTATAAAATTGATGAATCACTAAACATCAAGCCAAATAATATTCTATTTTTGGATGAGGTAACCATACTTGAGAATCTGAAATAAAAACAAAAATAATTAAGGTATATTTTATCATCATTATAAAAATATCTTGATAAATAGAACAATATCTTGATAAAATTATACTTTTTACCATAATAAACGACATTAAACTGAGTACCAATCACCTGAAATATAACTCTAGCTTATCCTGAAATGCAGTATGTTTAGTTTTCTTGCACTCAAACATGTCAAAAATCCCTTTAGATATAACCCTTAGATGATTAGACCCCTCTTGATTATAACTATAAAAAGAAAAGGTAAAAAAATTATGCAAGTTCATAATGTAAATGAATAATTAAACTAATATTATTCAAAGGAAAATAATAACTTGTATGTTTAAAAAATACAAAAAAAAAAACATTTTTATTAATAAAAAAAAGGGTGTAAACGGAATTGTCTTTACTTTTTTATTCCGCAAGCAAACCATAAACATCTTGGTCGAAAACGATGTCGTCGTGCAGTTGTTCTTCCTCCGCCGAGCGCTTCCCGCCACCACGCGATCCGCCGAAGCCTCAGAATGTCCCTTAACGACGGCAACGATTCAAAGTTGAACCCTTCTTCTCTACTGAATTCATTCACCAAATTACTATGGGGCCAATCGCTCCCTCCCCCCGGGGCTCCTCGTCGCCACCGTCCGCACCGCCTGGAATTCCACGTGGCACCGACTCCTCCGGCCGCTACTCCTCTACGTGGGCCTGGCGTGCCCGTGGGCCCACCGCACCCTCATAATGCGCACGCTGAAGGGGTTAGAAGACGCCGTGCCCGTCTCGGTTGCTTCGCCGGGCCTCGACGGGTCGTGGAAGTTCAAACGGGCCGGTGGGCCCGACACGGGTACAATTGCTCCATGTTTGGATAAGGCGAATGCGTGCAGAACGTTGAAGCAAATTTATAGGCTTCGGAGAGGAGGGTACGATGGAAGATCTACAGTGCCAATGCTGTGGGATAAGGCTTCAAAAGACGTTGTCTGCAACGAGAGCTACGATATAATTCACTTGTTCAATTCCGAGTTAAATAGCGTAGCTCAAAACCCTGGCTTGGATCTCTCACCGCCTCAATTGAAGAAACGGATTGGGGAATGGAATCAAATCATATATCCAAATTCCAAACGTCAACAACGGGGTTTATATGTTAGTGAAGAATTAACAATTGAGAATTCTAATAAGAATTTCATAAAATTAGTTGAAAAGATGGTTGTAATTGAGAGTTTTAAAGTATTAAGACTAGTTATGAAGTAGCGGAAAATGTAAAATGACAGAAATTGAGATTATTTTTTTTTTTAAGTTGTAGGTGTGGATTTGTGTAGAGTCAAGAAGGTTATGATAAAGAGTTGAATGATTTGTTTAGTACACTGGACAAGTTGGAGGTTCACTTGGCTAATTCCGGATACTTGTGTGGAGACACATTGACCCTTGTTGATATATGCCTATTTACTACTCTGGTTAGGTTTGATCTTGCGTATAACGTTCTACTTAATTGCACCAAGAAGAAGCTGTGTGAGTACACCAATCTACATGCCTACTTGCGTGACATTTATCAGGTACATGGAAGATTTTCAAATTGTCCATCAAATTATGTGTTGCTAGTTGTAATTTCGTGCTGAATACTGTGGTGCGTTGGTGACGCCATTTGACAGATTCCGAAGGTGGCGGCTACTTGCAATTTTACAGATATTATGGATGGTTACTACAAAATCCTATTTCCTCTGAATCCAGGGAGCATTAGACCGGTCATGCCTTCTACTTGTGAGCATGAAAGCCTTTGCAGGCCTCATGCAAGGGAATCCCTGTCATCAGCTACACTAGCATTTGTAAAATAAATCACCTCCCAGGGCAAAAGTAACTGTTTGTAATAGTAAAATAATGTGTTTAACACGTTTCTTTCAGCTAAACTAATGCAAGTGTAACCCATAATAATGCAATTGCAAAATAGTCATTAGTGAATCACCTATCTTTCACTTTCTTACTGCAACCCATTACAATATGAATATCTCTCATGTACCTTATACAACTGACATCATCAATATATTTAAAACAAGCAGGAATAAACAATTAATAAATTTAATTAAGACACACGGTTTATCTTATCATATAATGTCATAAATGGAATGCGTTGCTAACGCTCCTACTTTACCAACTCATCTCTCCCATACACTTGTAATATTTTTTTTTGATCAGCAATACACTTGTAATATTATGCTCACCGATACAATGAAAAATGCTGTGTATAGCATATTATACCAAGAAGAAATGAGGAAGATAAAAATTATATAATTTGATGCAGACAGGTAAAAAAGTGTTGAAAAAAATACAGTATCAAACAATAATAACTTCAAACAAATGCATATACTTGTAAATAACTACAGTATTTCATATCATGAAATCCAACACATAGTACGTTGATATTAAAAGCCCCACAAACGCTGCAGTTAGAAACTAAAATATTCACCTTCACTACCGCCTAACCGTTTCTTTTTCTTTCGCAAACATCCATTTTGGTCTTATCTAAGTTTGAACCTAAAGTATATCAAAATAAATCCCAGAATAAACGATCACTCTTTCCTTTCTAGGTCAGTCTGCCTATAAATAGTTTTCGCAGATCTGTACAAAATAACGAGTCTCCCAACCACTAAACTAGACAAAAAGCGCCACTCGTAATAGACTGGACCTCATTACATCTCATCCAGCCGCACGGTGAGACAACAAAATTGGTTTCACGGAGAAAGGCTATCATCCTGCAATTGACGCATATCTAAGAGATCCTGCATCAAGAAAGGGCAAAATTTTATTACTGAAATAATAACTTACAATAACAATGAAAGCTTATACATATCAAGCACCCCCTCCCCCCCAAAAAAAATATATATCGATAAAGAGATGTAGTCATGTAGTCATTAAAAACCACACTAGATAATTTTCTACCACTAACTTGCATCCAGAGGATTCATCATCATTCACATTAGCATGGTTTACTTATACCCCAGGTTTTGTGTAATGCTCGACAAGGAAATTGGTTTGTAGTTCAAATTTATTCTAAACATTCGTATCTTTGTATTGCTCAGAAGGGATTCAATACGTGTACCTGTACCTCTTCCATGCTCGGAATTGGGTTAAGTGGCCAAATAAGACCAGGCAGAAAATAAGGGAAATGAACACAAAGGAAATTCAACAAGTTGCTTCATGATTTGTGCAACAAAGCAGCAATATTAAATTCAAATTTTCATTTTGGAGAATGACCAGAGCCTTTCCAACAATCAACCAGGCAATCCAATGACTAGAAAAGGCTGCATAAAGCATAATATGCTATGAAAGCAGGGAACAGCTTCAAATCTCCAATTAAAAATCATGATTTCCATATTATCTTTTTTATAATAATTCCGTTTGAAAATTATTAACAGGGTTCCATGTTAAATGACAACAGCCAGATACAGATGTGATGAAATATGATAGCATCTATCAACAAAACCCCAGACCAATACTGAAGTGGAGCTCTATATTTCATGACTATCATTGTGGGCTTGTGGTGCTGAAACATGAAATAAACAATACAAAACAAATATTGCAACAAAGTAGTGAACAAAGCATAGGAATTGACAGTGACCAAAGAAAGACCACATTCTTAATGATGAAAAGTGAAAGAAATTTGCACATGACCCAACAGCTGCAGATTGAACTTACTGCTATATCTCTTCATGTTCCTGCAGAATTTACTGCCACATCTGCACTGGAACAGCTTGACAGGATGATCGTGGTCATCAAAGTCAATGCCATAGTCCTGCAGAAACACATTAGCTTTTCTAGAGAAAAATTGATTCCAAGATTAATTAAATGATTTTGAAATACAGAAAATAAGAAGACACAAGTATAAGTGTATAACCATACTCAATGATTCATTAAAAAAACCATACTCAATGGTCTGCCAAATACCCAATGTACATAGCATTTGTTAATTCAAGAGCCATAAAAGACTACAAAATAATTTCTACCATGAATAAATCAAATTCACTCAACCTTGATAGTCGTTGCTAATTTGCTCCCTACTAGAAGAAAAAGAGCAATCAATAAACATCACAGAATTTAAGATATTTACATAACCATTCACAAAACATAATATTACTGTACCAAACTTACTCACCCATGTTAGCTCTTCCTGTGCTGATATTTTTCTGGAAGTGAAAAAGGCAAACTGCACATGTTAACACATTAAAAGCATCATTAAGCAAAATATGCTAAGAGTCCACCATGCCAACAAAAGCTACTAAAAACTGCAGATGGAACTTCAAAGATTTAATAAATTCTCACATGATAGTAATAATGACCAGGATCCTCAACTTCGACTGGGATTTCAATCAAGTTTGCATCAGAACATCTGGAAACATGAAATAGAATTATTATAAATCATCTAAATTTCCAAATAATGTGCCAAATGTCTGCCTAGCCACTCTTTAAATAAACTTCAACATGTATCAAACCATCTTTATACACAACCAACCATTTCAATCTTGTTCATATAAATCATAAATAATACCAAATTTGATGGCATTTTCCGGATAAAGATCTTATTTGCTTCATAGGCTGTCTAGTTGAAAACCATTTAAATGCATATTTGTCTTCATTTCTCAATATCAATAAACAGCACAACTAAAATTAAGTAACACATGTCGATAGAACTGTAGTGAGACAAAACTTACATTTATTCACGAATAAATTATAAAAACAAAGTTATTAGTTTAAAACATGGCAACCAAAGTAGGGTTTCAACATTTTGTGGCTCATAATTCACTCAATAAATTTCTGGTCCACTTGCCTATTCCTGAACCTTAGAGCCAAATTTACAACAATAGGTGAGAAATTCAATACCTGTGATTGATAAACCTGGCAGTGTTGCCAAAGGAAGCTGCATCTAAGCATAGAGCTTCTTCGTCCTTCACATATCCTGAATCCCAATTAGCATCCAGTAAAACTGGGCATGTATATTTCCCATTTTCAGTGCATTTCAAGTTCCTCTCATGCAACTCTTTCATGGATAAAATTTCTCCAACAAACTCGCACACAAATGCACCTTTTGGCAGGTCCTCTAAGGTGCGAAGACCCCATCCTTTTCCTTCTGAAGTAAAAAATACCTGAGCTCCAGAAATTTATTAGAGAAAACATTTTAATAACACCCAATTAAGATATATAAATTGTTAATAAACATTTAAGAAAATCTATTTGTTTAAAGTGAAAAAGATTACTTAAACACCCACCTGCAAATGGCAAGTTATTCCTCGCTGGATAACCCGATTGCCACACTGCTTCCCACAGCCACATTTGCTCCAACATTCTTTAATAAACTTCCTCTTTAAGTGTCCCTTACACGGTTCTAAACAACCATCACTTTTAGATCTTTCAAGAGGGCAATTTTTGCAATAGAATAAATGTTGCTGAGGATTGCGACTGATGGCAATACACTCTTCCAAGAATTCTTCCTTCAGTAGGCCTTGAGCATTGTATGCAAATTCACCCCCAGTTTTATTTGCACAAGCACAGGATGAAGACAAGACACAATTGCCCATACAAGTTGAACAACAGTCCTCACTGCCAACACGTGATAGAGAAATGTTAACATAAGCCTCTTGGAACACAAGGTTTTGGGGTATGTAGTTAAAAGATGGTGCAAAATCATTAGTAGTTTCGTTCACCCATGGAATTTCAACATTTTCTTCTCCTTTTGTAAGGTCATTAGCATCATGAAAAGACCTTATATCATCAGCTGTAAGCTGATGCTGTGGAACAACCACTAAACTATGTGAATTTGGAGACATAGGATCTTCCAGATCCTTTTTGACATTACTTTGCAAAAAATCATTCGTTCTGTCCATCTTGGAAACCGGTACAGCATCACTCAGACCATTCGGGTGGGCTAGAGGAAGGATACTTCCGGGAGAAACCAAGTCATCAGAAGACTTAACATTGATGGATCCGTTTGAAAAGTGAGAAGACGTGTCCAAATCTTTATTTCCTACCACACTCAGTGTGCCAGGTGCCCGTGGTTCCTTTGACACATCAACACTGGAACTTATCACAGAACCTTCTTGTGAGTCATCATTTGAGTCATTTCTGAATTCCAACATGCAATCACATATATCTCTCAACAGATTCTTGACAGAGAAATTTGGGTCAGTGATTTTATATGATCGCAGACATTTATCCTCCATCACTTTTATAAGTTGATCTCGACTAGGTATATGAAAATCTGATCCCTGAAGAGCTGAGCCGTAGCTCAAAGAAAGTTTTACCTCTCCAAGAGTTGATGAGGCTATCTCTACATTACAAGTCGCTTCTTTCTTTGAGGTGGGAATAACATCTTCATCTCCAACTCCATCTCTGTTTTGTGATGATGTCACAGTAACATGACCACTATGTTTTCCAGCTACACCATTCTTAATTGACGAGTTCCTTACACTTGATTCTGAGAGGAAGAAAAATCATTAAACAACCTCTTTACGGGAATAAATGTTAATTGGCAACATAATAGCTAAAAAAATGGTAACACAATAGTTAAAAGAATAATTGAGACAAAAGTAACATGTTATTTGTGCATTTAGACGGAGTCTGAAACCATAACCCTGGCTATATTTACATAAAAAAAAAAAAGAGCAACGGAGATCATAAACCATCTTTTGAGTTATGACAGTTTCTATAAACACATAAATCAGTAATTACTTGGATATTGTATATGCCAATTAGAGCATAAAAAGTGGTCAGTGCCCGACTTCTATCAGTTGAAAACTAATGTGATGCAATAATGCAAACTCCATACCAAATTTGTACGTTGTGTTCTATATTCTTGGGGTGGATGGTACCAATAAGGATTTTCCTGTACTTTCATACGAAAACAATTTCCCTCTAATACACAATGCTACTAAGCAAATACTGGACCATGTTTGGTTGCAGTTTGGACACCCCAAACCTCAAGGTTTGGAGAGTTTCAACCACAACTAACATGTTTGGCAAATTCATGGTTAGGTTGTGCACACCCCAATGGGTTTGAATGAAGGTAGGAAAAATTGCTTGTATGATGGGTAAAGCAATGGGTTGCAAACTATAATCCAAACATGCTAGTTGCAAATAATATGCCGTGCCACTAAAAACAAAAGGAAAAAATCAATAGGGGAATAGTCCATCAAATACCAGGGGGAATCACTGCAATGGGCATCTCGTAATCAGTCAATTCATCAATAGGCTCATCCTTGGGTATGACCAGTGTCTGAGTACGGGGCATTTGGTTGTTTGGCAATAGAAACCTCCCAGGTTCAACTGTTGGTTCTCTAGACGGTATAGATTGGGGCACTCTTTCAGATGGAAGTCTTCTTCCTCTGTGATTAAGAGGGAGTGATGCAGGTTGTTTCCCCTTATCAACAATGCCATCTCGTGGTGGAAGTGGACGAGTTGCAATCCCTGGATTCCCATCAGAAGACACTGGTTTGTTTTGAGGCTTCTTCCCAGATGCATTATCATCTAATTTAAGTTTTTTTGATGAAGGGCTGGGGGAACCGTTAGGGGGAGGATGCAAAGGCTGACTCTCCTGGCCTTGTAAACGCAACCTTTTCAAAGGTTGGGGTGTTTCAACATGCATCTGAGCCTCTTCACACCCTGTCTCTGCTTCCTGGTTGTTTTGAAAAGAAGACGACATAGAATGACCAGTGTTATGCACATCAGCTGTCTGGCTTTTCTTTTTCAATTCGGGCACCTGTTAGATAAAATCCAACCATGGAAGTAAGCATGCAGAAGAAACGGAACGTGCACGCACATGTGTATTTGTATCAGAGAGAGAGAGAGAGCAAATAAGTGGGAAACACACCATATTATCATCATCCTCAAATATAGCATCTGCTAAAACTCTATAGTTCTCTGCCTCAATAAGTTCCCAATTTTTATCATACACTTTGAGGAGTTTCTTTAACACCGACTTCACTTTCGAATCATCAATTCCAAGACTTGACATAGCACGACAGGCCGCAAGTGCTCTTTCTTTTTGACTCGGCGTTGGCGCCATTTATAATCAGCCAACAGTTACTTTCACCACAGGTTCCCAAACGTAAAACACCCTTAAATTTCAAAGATTTCTGAGAGGAGAAATAGAATATAAAGCTTAGAAGAAGAAGCTTGGAGAACACTAAAATATCAGCTATCCAGTTTTTCAATAATCAGAAAAATTAGGTACATAAACCAAAACCCAGACAACAACTAAGAAATTAATGATAAGAAAATTCTGTATCTTGACATATAAATACACTATCTCATACCATCAATATTCTTTCTAATAAGAAACCCTGCTGTAAGTAGTGGAATATGACCCTTTTCTATTTCTAGGTTTCTTTGTTTACAATAAAATACCCAAAGGAATTAATGAGGCAAGTGAACTTTTCAACATCCCTATCATCATAATCTTTCAATCCTAGACTTGAAATTCAAAGAGGAAAAAAAATAAAACTACATACATTTGCATATGACTGCAATTTAATAATTAGGGCAACCATTGTTCACATCATTTGTAACATTTAGAGTGTGGAAGGACAATGCAGGTGCTTCGTGCTCCTCACGCAATGTTTGCGGAGGAAAAGGGACAACGCTCACAAACTTTAGTGCAATAAGTCGAATGAAGTGAGTGAAAGAACACAGAAACGCACTGAAATTTTTTGAGCTAAATTTTGAAAAGGCACTTTCTCACTGTCTCTGTAGTTTAACCATGAGTTCACACCATAAACCCTAACTGAAACCTCAAAAAGAACATGCAATGGGAAATCTGCACACAACAGACAATGATCTTACCAGTCGAAACTTTAATACTAACTCCAACAATCAAAACCTGGAATCGACCAAAACAAAAAACATTTTTCACTGTAAAAAATCGAGAAAAGCGGAAAGATCGAGGAGCAAGGGAAAAAAATGAAAGGAAGAGCACCTGAGAGAGAGAAGAGAGTGTAGTGAGTGGCTCGCGAGAGTTCTTCTTCTAGTGAAACGACGTCGTCACTGAAGCGAGAGCAACACTGGAGAGAAGTGAGGGAAACAGAAGAAAGTGATGAAGACGAAGCAAAAGAGGGAAAAACAAAACAAAATAGAGAACGGAAGATGAAAAGTTATTGGACCTGCATTTCTTAATGGTGACGACCATTTTTTTTATTCTTGTGAGGAAATGGAGGGAGGGACAGGAATAGGGCTCAGTCGCAGTCACTGAGTTAACTCTCGCTTTAATCTTTATGCAAACTTCAATATTTTTATGGTTAATTTTGTTAGTGTGAGGAATCAAATTCATTTTTTTTTTCTTCTCTTTTATCCATCTAACCCAGCTTAGTGTTTTTTTGGTTATTTGGTTTGAAGAAAATAAAAGTGAAATTACAAAGAAATAATATTATTAGATTTTTTGTGAGTCTTTTACGTTTACCAGAAAAAAAAAAGATGATAGAAATAAAAATATACTTCATAAAAAAAATTACCCTTATTTTTTTGGAGTATATAAAAGATTAAGGATAATTATGTTTTTGTACTTATTTTTTATTAATTTCTGCATTCATAAAAATATTGTTAATCTCATTTTGTAAATTATTTCATTTTATTTTTAGGAGTAAATGATTATTTTGGTACTTGAATGTGTAGACCAAAGACAATTTAATTTATGAATGTGCAAAAAGTATAACAATTACATTTGTTGTACAATTTAATAACAAAATAGTTCTTAAATTTTACATCTTAATGTCAATTTGATTTTTAATGATAAAATAATTTCACTAATAACTTATTATATCATCAATGAATCTAATAGGACAATCACATTTATTTTTGTTAATAATTTGTTTTAAATCTTTCATACTAATTTGACATCATTAGTTAATATGGACATATAATTAAAAACATGATTTATCAAACAAAATTACATACAACTAGCTTGTTAAGCTCGTGGTGATATAACAAGTCATTGGATTACCAATATCACTCACTATTATGTCACTATAGTTAATGTTGCTACTTAGGTTAAGTAGTAAAGTTAAAACAGAAATCCGAACATCGTATTCACATGGGTTTTGTTTATATTTAAGTAGATGAATATTTAATTGAGAAAAAAGATTTAGAAAAGGTAATAGAAAACAATAAAATAAATTGTTGAAGATTAAATCAAACTAGAAAAATAATTAAATATGAATTAATTAAGGAAATAAAAGATAAGAAAATATAATATTATTGTAGAAGGAAACTTAGCCCACCAGAACTATTATTTGATGTAATATTAAGGATTTTTTCTCTATTTATAATTATTTCAATTTATACTTGCATTTTACTCTAACTTTGGTTCCCGCCCAAAAGAGCTTAATTTATCTATTTTCTCTCCCAACTCTCTTCGTAGAGCTAAAATAATAAATTACACATTAAAAATATAGAGGCATAACAAACTAAACAAATATCAATATATCCTTGGTGATGACTTTATTAGATACTTTTTTCCAATTCTATTAGAAAGTAACTTTTTTCAACGTTACCCCTAAAACTTACCATGCAAATGGGTGATCAAGCCACAAGCAATACAATAATGTTAAGCACAAAAATATAATACAAATGCAATATTCAAAAATAGATAAGAACAGAAATTACATCAAGAGTAGTTGGTTCTAAGTTCCCAACAAAGGGGGTTTAGCCTCCACTATTGCAAGAGGAAAATATCTAGTAGACGGAAAAAATATAAGAAAGAGAATGAAGGGAAAGAATGACTTCCAATGTTTGTTTTTCCTTCTTACCTTCTATAAGAAATTGTATTCTGTTGGAATTTCTGTATGTTTTTTCCTTTTTCTCTCTTATGCATATTAGCGAACTTTTTGCACTAAGTTCGTCTTTACTTCCCTTAATTAGCCATGTTTTTTCTTAATCATTATGTTTTGCTTAATTATTCTTCTTCTTAATTAACACTGTTTTCCTCAATTAGCCTTATTTCCTTAGTTAACTATGTTTTTCTTAATTACCTGATTTTCTCATTTTCTCAATTAGTCTTCTTTCCTTAATTAGTCATGTTTTCCTCGATTAGCTTGTTTACCTTAATTAGCTCGCTTTCGTAGGTTTTATTTTACTCACTAAACATCATAAATTCATCACTTTTAATATTCTATACTCAAAAAACTTAAATAATATTAATTTAATAATTATTTGCTCAAAAAGAAAAAATTAAGAGAGAAAAATTACAAATTCATATATAATTTGACCCCTAGATTAAAACTAAAAAGCTAACTAATAGCTAAAAGATGTTAAGCTAACTTATTAAACTATTATAAATGTTTGATAAAATTATATGTTGGAGTAGTTAGAAAATATAAAGTAATAAAAATGGTCATATTTATATGATATTTTTGTTTAAACTATTGTAATTTTTTATTTATAAATAAATTACTTTAATTAAATTTTTAGTTTCAATTATTACATTTTTTATATTGTGTATTATATTGTTAATCTTATACTATATCTTAAAATATTTGTAATCAAATTTAAAATAAAGTAAAATAAAAAACATACATTTAAGTATACATTATAATTTTGTTACGTTAATTTGTATGATAGTTAAAATATATTATCCAATATAAAATTATTAAAAACTCAAATAAAATAAATTTAACATTTATGTTTGTCAATTTCATGAAGTATACCGCTAAAATAATAAATTTAATATTATAAGTAGTATAGTAGTAAAAATAAATAGTGTGATATAAAATACTATAAAATATAATAACAAAAATAATATAAAATAAAATTTTCATATATTATTATTAATACTTGATGTATAATGCAAAAATAATAAAATAATTAGTGTAATCGTTAAATTAAACAATTTAATAAATACTAGAAGTTAAATACCAAGAGTAATGAAAAATTATTTAAAAGTATAATAATGAAATTTAATAAGTATTTAAAAGAGAATAAAATATAAAAAGTTAAAAGTTAATATTTTTAAAAATGCTACTTAAAATAATATTTTAAACAAATATTAAAAACTACTAAAAATTCTTATTTATCAAACAATTAAATAAGTTTTGAGCTAATAAAAAAATTATGAAATAACTAAAATAACCGCACATAATATATATTTGATTTATCGTTGTAAAGGTATCAAATGGGATTTCATAGATTCATAGGCACCAAACACAAAAACTAGACATTTGAAGCTTTTAAAAAATGTTGATTTGAGTTGAACGCTATAATATATCACTATTAGATAATAATTTATGGATGTGATAATAGTGACAGAGCATTTTCATTAAGGGTTTAATGTTATTAAAGGTGAGGGTTATTCGATTTAGGAATAACATATCAAATGGAATTATGTTAAATCCTAAATGCATAGAAAACATCTCAAACATTATGGTATGATTTTTTTTTTAACTTGTTGACTAGCTAATAAACTTGAAAGTCTATTAAGTTTATCAAAGTCTATTAAAGAGAGTTTGTATATGAGTCACCTTGTAGTGGATAAGTAGATTCGTAAACTCGTAAGAGTTAGTAAATTAACTCAAGAGTTTGATAACCATGGTTATATGAAATAATTTAAGTTTTCAAGAACTAATATGTAATGCCTTGATTATCGATTTCTTAACGGCTCTCACATTAGAGCACATCACACGATAACATTTTACTCAACATCCTTGTTGGTCAAAACCCTTCATAGGTAACTTTTTTTGGGACCTCAACAACCAACTTTAACACTACTCGATTGCTCTCAAGATCATTGATTATCCCCACAAATCAACATGAGACTTTTCAACGTATTTTATCCCCACTCATATGTTTTCTAAGAAACTTTCTAGAAGATAACTATCTCATAACTGCTTAAAGTCAAACACACATAACAATAGAGTTCTTGAGTGATAGATTATGAAAAAGTAGATACATCTTGTTAATATATGTAGTATCAATTAATTCATTTAAGTCATCCTCAACTATATAGTCTCATACTTATATAGTCTCTGGATCTCTCTCATTTTGATATGATTCATTCGATATGTTAATATATCATTGATGATTTAATGGTAAAATTATATTAAATTAAGAGAAATATAAATATATGCTTAATTATAATTATTACAATTTATTTTCTGAGAAATATTTCACAATTTATAAAAATTAACGTAATTGAAAAAATAATGAAATGTCAAATACAATAGTAACAATTATAAAAATAAAAATAGATAGAGTTAATTACACATTTAGTTCTTTAAGAATTCTAATGGTGCCATTTTAGTCTTTTTAAATTCTAACTATGCCAGATAGGTTCTCAAAATATCACATTTCTAATTTTAGTCATTCAAATTTTAATTTATATATATATATATATATAAATCTTAATAACCACCTTTGGTGAGATTTCACATCTCAATTACCTTTTTTCCCTCTCATTTAATAAAAATAAAAAACTGGCAAATCGTATTTTTTATGAAATTAAATGGAAAATTTTATACATTACATGTAAACTATTTGTATTTTTTTATATAAATTTCTGCTTGAACAAAAACAATGTTTTAAATCAATTTTTAAGAAAATTATTATTTATTTATTTTATCTTTCAGATCATTATTTAAAAAAATAAACTAAGTAAACTTTTTTTAAACGAAAGTTCATAGAAAATATACAAGACATTACTAAAGTGAAAGACTCTTACCTAAAATAACCCCCAATAATAATATTTTTTCTATATCATGTGTATTTAAAAATATATTTAAATATTCATTCACATATGGGTTAACACATTTATTAATATTTAAATTAAATAATTAATAATATATAAAATGATTCCTAGAAATTATAAAATAAATTTAATACTCGTGTAAGAGATTAAACTAATATATATATATAAAAGGGTGATGACACATGACATACTATGTTCATTTCCTTAAAATAGCTTAATTAATGCATGTTTAGCATTTGTTTTATTTCCAATTGAATCTTAAACCAATTATTATAGTATATAGCAACCATGTAAATTGGAATATTTAGATTTTGTACTCATTTTATTTTTTAAAATTTTTATATAATAGGTTTAAAAACTGTGTAAATTTATATGATATATTTTCAGTTGATCAAGATAAAAATGTGAAAATTATTTGATTATAGATATATTTTAAAATATAATAATTATTGTTAAAAGTAAAATTTAGGTGAATATAATTAATAAAGAATCATTTTTTGGTGTTTTTTTTTTAATTTGCAAGAGGTAAACTTTAAATCAATTCACATGGTATAGTTTACTCTTACATAATATATAAGTGCACAATTTCAATTGATTGCCCAATAAAACAATTTAAATCAACATTAACTTATCTTATATATTATAATTTAAAAAAAAATAAATTCATCATAAGTGTGTATATAAAGACATATCTACTAACATATATTTATTAAAATTTAACCTATATAATAAAATTTAAATAATATAAAAATTACTTTTATAAACTATAAAATATGAATTTAGTATCTTAGGTACAAGAAACTAAACTAATTAAAACATGAAAAATCCAATTAACACAATTAGAATATGATAAACTAAAAAACTCATAATTACCATTGACAAAAATACAACTAAGCCAAGTAAATTATTCTAAAATTGGCAATATGTCCATCCATGCATAAGCGTTCAAAACCGCTCCCATGCTGGAACACGTTCTTCGTGTGACTACAAAATAGTTGCTATGATACGTTCAGTCAATGCATTCAACAGTTACCTTGATACGCTCCAGTCAAAATTTCCATGCAATCACACTTAATAGCTTGAAACAGAATAAAGCAGATCATTTGGCATTTGCTTTTAGATAGGCCACACCCATTCCGTTTTTTTAATTAAGCACCAATTATTTAACCATTGATTCATCACTTCAAGATGGACAAAAATGTCAAACTATTTTCCAATTAACATAAACTGTAAAATCATCTTTAATTAAACTTAATAAACCAAACTCATTATTGAGGCTCATTAAACTTATTTTTTAAGAAGCATTAAACATTGTTGAGGCTCATTAATCAAAAACAGAAGCCCAAAAAACCAAGTAAGCCAAAACAACCTTCCTTGTTGTGAGTGAGAAACACACCAAAAAAAACAAAAGAAAAGAACTTCACTTTCTTACTCCAACCCCTCAAATGGGCATGATCAGAAACCTTTACTCTCATTCACATCCTTTTCTTTTTCTCTTTACTGTTTTCTGGTTCCTTCTTCTTCCAATGACAGATGCAGATAACATATACTTGGTTTACAAGGGTTGTGCAGATCAGAAACTGCACGATCCATCTGGGATATATTCACAGAACCTCAAAACCCTCTTGGATTCTCTGGTGTCGCAATCTGAAAAAAAGGCCTTTTTCACCACAACTTATGGAGAAGGCCAGAATGTGATCATGGGTCTCTACCAATGCAGAGGGGACCTCTCGAACACTGATTGCTACAACTGCGTGAGCAAGATTCCTGACATGCTCGAAAACTTGTGTGGCAAGGTGGTGGCTGCAAGGGTTCAGCTTATAGGGTGCTACCTAAGGTATGAAATTGTTGGGTTCAAGCAAGTTCCTGAGACTCAATTGCTTTACAAGGTTTGTGGGGCCAAGGAAGAGAGTTATAATGATGGATTTGAGGAGAGGAGGGACTCTGTGTTTGGTATGGTGGAAAGTGGTGTAAAGAATAGTGGGAACTTGTTTTATAGTGGGAGCTATCAGTCTTTCTATGTGTTGGGTCAGTGTGAGGGTGATTTGGCCAAAGATGATTGCGGGGATTGTGTCAAAAGTGCCGAGGATCAGGCCAAAGCCGAGTGTGGTGACTCTATTTCTTCACAAGTTTATCTGCACAAGTGCTTTGTTAGCTACAGCTTCTATTCCAAGGGAGGGACCAATATTTCATCTTCTCCGGGTAGTATGTTCTTTCCCTTGTTTTGATGTAATTTCCTTCACAGGGATTTTTAACAAAGTGCTATACATGTTTTTTTTTTTTCTTTATCTGGTGAAAAAAAGTGCAATGTAATTATGTGATGAAAATTGAGCCTAATTTCATTTGGGTATTTAGGAAGCGATTCATTTGGTCTTGGTAGATGGATGACGGAGCCTTTTGTTTAAGATTTGCACATTGCGGTTGTGGTTGTATGCATATTGTTGTTAATTAAGAGTTTATTAAAGCTTGTATTTTGTGTTCGATTGGATCAGGGTCACTGGACACGCAGAGGACTGTGGCTCTTGCAGTGGGAGCTTTTGCAGCTTTGGGTTTCTTGATTGTTTGTTTGTTATTTCTCAAGTCAGTGTTGAAGAAAAAAAGTGATAAGTATTGAGAATTGGACTGTATATACTTTATATATAACATCTTGGGGGTACACCAAAAATATATATAACATCTTAGGTGAATGTACTTGGAGACTCTGTAAGCTGTGTAGGTAGGATTTTAACATTAAGAGATCATTATCATAATTTATTGTTGGTATTTCATTATTGATAAGCTGCTGTTGAGATGAGTGAATCTGATTTGTGGGCATGAAAGGAGAAAGTAAAATGTGGGTATGTTCAACAAAAGCTACAAAGAATCATTTCTACGTGTATGTATTTTATTTTTTAAATCCGTTCTGAAAAACCGAGTTTCTATGGTGCTCCCAATAAGTCGAGGGTTATAGGATTCAAACGTCTAAAATTATCTTTAATTATATTTTTTTAATTTAAAAGAATTTGCAATTTTAAAAAATAATAATCAAGGACTAATTTAAAAAAATAAAAAAATAATTAATGAGAAGATGATATATAATTTGATTGGTTAAAAAAATAACAATATCAAAATTCCTAAAATTATTGGGGGAAACCATAGAAACTCTTCCTGCTAAAAATAGTAAAACATGAGTCTAGCATAGTAGCATGTCTCATCCAAACACAGCAGACACATTTTCTCTTTGTTGATTCAGATGTCCCTTCTTAAGTATATATATATAGTTGGGCTTAAAGCCTTATACATATACTCGTACATAACAAAACGCTCTGTACACGCTCAACAGACAGCCGAACATGCCACCATGAAACAAAGTAAGAACTGTATCGTATCAGATTTTTGTTATTTCCGAGTAGAAGCTGTACAATAATATATATAAACATTTGGTTACAGAGGCGCTAACCCAATACAGCAGATTACATCTCATCTAATTTTGAAATTCAAATATACAATAAATGAGAATAATAAACCAGATTATGTGACATATTACAGCAGCAACTCATTCCTTAATTCTGGGAGATAAACTGGCAATTTCTTCCAGATTATAGCAGTATCTCAATCCTTGATTCTACGACATTATTTGGCAATTAATTTGATCCACATTTACCTCAATCCTTGATACTGGTCTTACACTGACAATACATTATTTCTAGCAATTTTTATTTGTAATAAAAATAAATCATTAAAAAAACTCATTTTTCGGTTATTGCTATTCCATTATATATCTTTTTTTTGGGGAAAAATGTTATTCCATTATATATCTTTAGAGAACATGTGGAACGTCAAGCTAACCAAGAAGCAGATTGCTTGCCAAATGTAGACACCATAACCATAATGATCATCGCTATACCATTCTGTCCATGGCATTGTTTTTCCTAAAACGGTTATTGTATTTCAGTCCCTGCACAATTAATGTTACTACGATACCATGTGCAGGCATGGTCCAATAAAGCAAATAATTATGTTCATAATTATAGAGTTGCCCCTCAGTTTTCGTGTACTTTATTTGTTTGACTCAACCAAACCGCTTGGTTTATGTTTTTCTTGTATCATCAATACAAGAATTCAAACTCCTCTCCCTCAGTCCTCATCATGTCTCCCCCAACTTTTTATCATTCCTTTCTTTTTCTTTTTTTTTCACAGCAAAAATCTGATAATATTAATAGGGTCAGTACTAGATGTACTGAAATATAACAGAATATACAAGGCAGAAATCTGCCATCCCCATCTACATAATAAATAACCACAATATGTGGTTACCCAAACAACAAAAATCCTAAGACATTTCCTCCTTTAAGCAAGAAGACCACTGATTGAAATGTGTGTGAAAGTCTTTCTCCATGCAGTGGATCCAAGACCAAGTGTGAAATAAAGCTTCGTCCATGACATTTTCAGTGCAGAAATTCTGGTTATTAAACACCAAGGCATTTCTGTGCTTCCAAATAGTCATGGATAGAGCTATCCAAAGAGCTTTCCACCGATTGTCTACATTGCTGTTTCCACTCCACTGAGAGAATTGCAGAAAGTGGCAATTAGGCTGAAGAGGGAAAGGACCCATCCTATTAACCCATCTCAAAATCTCCCACCAAAGAACACAAGTTTTCCTGCAAGAATACATAATATGGCCAACAGTTTCCTCTTCCTGATCACAAAGAGGGCAATTGTAAGAGGGCAGCTCGACATGCCTCCTCCTTAGATTATCCCTAGTAGGTAGTCTATTCTTGAAGATTCTCCAAGAGAAAGCAGATGCTCTTGGGGGAATTTGCAATTTCCAAATGGTCTTATAATTGCTGTCTTCAGAATTAGAACTGGCCTCAGCCTTAAGAAGGTTGTAAGCTGACTTTGTGGAGTAACAACCAGCAGGATCAGCCCCCCAACTGAGGAAATCCCGAGTTAAAGGTTGAATTTGGATACCCTCAATGTCAGCCATGAATGCTGCCAAGGTGTCAATTTCGTGGTCAAAGAAATGCCTCCTCCATTGTATCTTCCACTCCCAATTACTACCAGATAAGATGCCCATAGAGTTGATATTCTGATTCTGCTGAGTACTCACTTGAAAAAGAGTTGGGTACTTTTCTTGAAGACTTAGATCATCCTCTTCCCTCCACTTGTCTGTCCAGAACTTGATTGTGTTCCCATCACCTAACTTCCACTTCAAATTATTGGGGATGCAGTTTCTATGGTGCGGTTGGAAAACATTTTTCAAATCCTTCCACCAAGGAGAATAATCTGCTCTGTTTCTACCACAGCAAAGAGTATTCCACCCTCCATATTTGGACATTAATATTCTGGCCCAAAGCTGATCCTGATTATTTGCCAAGTCGCAGCCCCATTTACCAAGCAATGCTTCATTAAACTTGGTCAAGTCTTTAATCCCAAGACCCCCTCTGTTCTTGGGGAGGCAAATAGTATCCCAATTTACCCAAGCAATCTTAGCCACTTCAGAATCTCCTCCCCAAAGAAAATTTCTCTGAATTGAGACTAGCTTGTGCACTACTTTTTTAGGGACTCTAAAGAAGGACAGCATGTAGATGGGAAGAGCTGTTAAAACAGAATTAATGAGAGTTATCCTTCCTCCCATGGATAGGCTTTTCTGCTTCCATTTGCTAAGTTTAAACTCAAACTTGTTAATGATAGGGTGCCACACATTCCTTTCTTTTTTGCCTTCACTGTATTATTGTTCCTTCTTCATCCAATGTCACTTGCAGATAACAGACTTGGTTTACAAGGCTTGTTCAAATTCGACCCTTCTGGGATATACTCACAGAACCTCCAAACCGTTTTAGTTTCTCTTTGGTTACAGTCTGAACAAATGCCGTTCTTCACCACAACCTTAGGGGATGGCCAGAATGTGATAAACTCTAACAATGCAAAGGGGACCTCTCAAACTCCACTTGCCGCAACTGTGAGCAAGATTCTTGACATGCTTGAAAACTTGTGTGGCAAGGTGGTAGCTGCAATTGCAACTGCCAGGGTTCAGCTTATAGGGTGCTACCTTAGGTATGAAATTCTTGAGTTCAAGCAGGTGCGCCTGAGACTCAACTGATTTGCATGGCTTGTGGAGCCAATAAGGAGAGTTATGACGATGGGTTTTAGAAGAGAAGGGACTATGCGTTTGGTATGGTGGAAAAGTGATCTAACTCCATGTGGAGCTTGTAGGCCTTAGATCGTCTTCATCAATGAAGTCATTTGCTTGTTAAAGTTTAATGAAAGCGGAATGAAGAAGGAAAAAAAATGATTGGAGATGCCACTTCAAGGAGAAGATGAGTCAAGAAGAAGCTCACTACTATAGGAGCTCATGGATAAGAGCTTGAAGGTAGGAGAAGATAAGTGGAGAGAGAGGGAGAGAAAGAGCACGAAATTTTGTTCCTCAAAAGAAGTCTCAACTTTGAAGTGTAATTCTCAAATGATCAAAGTTGAAAAAATATACACACATGACTTCTATTTATAGCCTAAGTGTCACACAAAATTGGAGGAAAATTTGAATTTTTATTAAAATTTCACTTGAATTTGTGGAGTTAAATTTTGGAGCCAAAATTTCACTAATTATGATTAGTGAATTTTAGCTATGGTTCAGCCCACTAATTTAGGATAAGTGTGCTTAGGCGTTATGAGACATGTAAAGCATAAAGGACATGTGTGACTATGAGATGTAGCAAGCAAATGCTCACCTCCCCTCTAAAATTTAATTGGATTGGGTTCTCCCAATTCAATTAAATTTATTTTTCAACACACACATCAAATATTCACTTAATGCATGTGAAATTACAAAATTACCCCTAATATAAAAACTAGTCTAGGCGCCCTAAAATACAAGGACTGAAAAATCTTACATTTCTAGGGTACCCTACCTACATTATAGAGCCCTAAATATAAGACTCAAAAATAATAAAAATTTAATCTAATATGTACAAAGATAAGTGAGCTCATACTTAGTCCATGTGCCTGAAATCTACCCTAAGACTCATGAGAACTCAAGGGTCTTCTCTTGCATCTCTGGCCCAATCTTCTTGGAGTCTTCTATCCAATGTCCTTGGGGGGTAGGATTACATAAAAAAGGATGTGAAAAAAGGTGAAAACTTGTTTTACAATGGAAGCTATCAATCTCTATATGTGTTAGGACACTTTGAGGGTGATTTGGCCAATGATGACTATGGAAATTGTGTGAAAAGTGTTGAGGATTAGGCCAAGGTTGTGTGTGGTGACTCTATTTCTACTGAAATTTATCTGCACAAGTGCCTTGTTAGCTATAGGTTTTGCTATGGGGGAGTGTCTCCCATGTCATCTTCCACTTTATTTTGATGTGTTTTCCTATTCACACTATGGAATTATTAAAAGATTCACTCCAGTTTTTAATCTTGCATTTGTGGCAAAATCACAATGAACTAACAGGGATTTTAAGTTTTTAACAAAGAATTATACATGTTTTTTCTTTATATGTGAAAAAGTGCAATAATTATGAGATCAGATGTATAATGTGTATGTGTGTTTGTGAATTGATACAAGTTCTTATTTTTTTTGGATATTGGGACTAATTTCATTTGGGGATTTAGAAGTGGGGTTGAAGAAGGGATTCATAGTAGGTGGATACTGGATGAGGATTTCTTTTGTTTATGATTTGCACATTTCGGTTGTGGTTGCGTGCATGTTAAGTCAGAGTCTAATAAAGCTTGTATTTTGTGTTTGATTGAATCAGGATCACTGGTGCAACAGGACAGGACGAAGATCGAAGACTGTAGCTATTACTGTGGGAGTGCTATTACTGTGGGAGTGTTTACAGGATTGGGTCTCCTAATTGTTTATTTATATCTCATAAGCCAACGTTGAAGAAAAAAGTAATTAATAAGTATTGAGAATTGGAGTAGATGTCAATTTGAGCAATATTAACATATTTTCTCACACATTTTATTATTAGTTGAAATTTATTGAAAACTACAAAAAGTAAAAGAATCATTAAATAAATAAATTGGGATATTCATTAAGAAATTTAGTTCAATTGATTGAGTTACAAGTTATCGTGATGCATTTGATTCAAAAAAAAAAAACTTGCCACCGTGAAATTACTAACAATACATTTTTTTCTAACATATTTATTATTTAGAAAAAACTGTTAAATCATGAAACTCATTATTCACAAATGTTTATTTTAGTAAAACTCATTAAAATATAAAACAAAATCCGCACAGTTTCATAATTTTCATGAAATTCTAACAAATAATATGCAAGTTTGTTTTATTGGTGCATTACCTACCGCAAATGTTTTGAGAAGGAAGCCAAGGGTTACTTATGTAGTTAGATGCATCGAAACTCACGCTGCCGTAATTTGAACGCTTGGGAAAACAAAATAGCTAATAATGTTTGAAAAAAATACGTTGGAGAATATAATATCTCAACAAATAAACAAAGAAATACGTTAGAGAATATAATATCTCAACACTGGAAAAAGTTTCAAACATTAACGGTTGGTTCACTTGTGCTCATTTCTGTATTAGCCGCTGATGTGTGTAAATAGACCAATGAAATGGATTATTGAAATGCAACCTCGTGAATTGAAAAACTAAAATTTCGATTATTACTATTCCATTATCATTAGAGAAGATGTGGAACGTAAAGCTGACCCATGTATAATGGGAAGCTAACCGAGAAGCAGATTGCTTGACATATGAGCACCTTAATGATTTTCATTATGCCATTTCTGTCAAATGCTCCTCTGTAGGTTATTTTCCATTCTACAGGCACCATTGTTTTTCCTAGAATGGTTGTGTAGTGTTTTCCCCAATTGGAACAATCAGCCAACCCTGAAACTACTTCCCCGCCACCATTTTCTCATATTCCAAAACCTATGTGAACCAAACATGATTACATGCAGAGTACAAGAATCAGAAACCACCAGCTGCTGCTGGCTCTATAGTGCTAGTCACTATCAACTAGTGAGCCTGCAGAGAGAAATGAAGTGATAGAACCACCTTATCCTAGTGAGCCTGCCTTATTGAATCAGAGAAAACGGTTTGAACTTCAACAGGAAATCATGAGAGATTCTGGATCTAAAACGAAATGAAACTTGAATTTGGAATACGTGAGAATAACATAAAACCTAAAAATAGAACCACCTTATCCCAGTAAGCCACCATGTCATCTCAGTAAGCCAAGGTTGCCAGAGCTAGATCCAAAACTAGGGTGTTTCTACATGCTGGGTTTGGAGTAAGTCAACAGGAAGCTAAGCCTACAAAGATGATAACATTTACAGTACATATATGGAGTGGGTCCAAATTAAACAAATTAGTGTTCAGTATTTACAGAGTTTTCCCTCTGTTTTCAGATGATCATGTAAGTTTACCGTCACAAAATGCAAAGAAAGGCTAAGCACAACCAAATCATAAACTACAAACAATACCTAAATAAGTTCGATCTTCAGTACGAAACTACTCTAAACATGTGGAATACGATCTTAATTGTAGCTCAATATCATTCTAGATAGTATACGAATCCCATTCTCATGTTCATCACAAAATAGAATAACGCAGCACTAACATAACGCATGCTGAAATAGAATCATTCTACCAAGTAGCAGGTAAATTACACTCAACAACCCGCGTTTTAACAACTAATGACATATATTAATCGTAAGAATACACAAAACTCCTCCTCACAGTAAGGTTTTTATAATCAAAATCTAGAAACGGTAAAAAAAATTATTGCAACCGGAAACCCTAGAAGCAGAAGTTCATATAGCAGAGTGTCCAAACAGGGATAATCAGATCAGAGAGAAAACCTCAAATTTTATTTGGGGGCGGGGGTGCCGAGGAGGCTGGCCTGCTGGAGCTCGAGGTCGTTGAGCTGCTGCTCGCGGTCCATCTCGACGATGAGAGGAACAACGAGGACGAGGAAGGTGGTGCCGGCGATCCACGCGGCCTTGCCGGTGCTGCGGAGGAGCTTCTTGGCGACGAATGCGGCGTCGCCGGCGGCTTCCTTGCCGCGGGTGACGATGGAGGAGCGCGAGATCTTCGCGAGGACGGAGCTTGAGTTGTTGCTAGGTCTGTCTGGGAGTGAGACTCCACCTCTTCGGGACGCCATGGGAATGAAAATGAATCAATAAATCAATTAGGGTTCTTCGCGATTTTGTTCTGTTCTTCTCACCCTAATTCTATAGCACTCACTAGTCACTACTCTTCGCTTCTCCTTATACCCTCCTTACACCCTATAGTGACGTGGATACTACTACTATTACCGTGTGATTTCATGCCAAATTGTAATTTATATTTCTTGGTGTTTCTTTTAAAAATTATATCGCTGCACTATTTAAATTTATTTTTAGTAATATTTATTGAAAGAAGGGTGTGTTTTTATATATTACTATGAAATAAGTTTAAAATTTTTAGAGTTATTATGTATTATTCTATTGTAATTAAGAAGAAAATTGTGTATAAAAAACATTACAAAATAAGAAAATATATTCACAATAAAAAATAAATTGATTTTTTTATTATTAGTAATAATTAAAAGGAATTTAGGATCTTATATAAGAGATAAAGGTAGTATATATATATATATATATTTGGATCATAAAATTTAAACTTTTCATCTAGTATATTTTATTTTATTTTTTAATTATACTATTATTATTAAACTATTGCATAATTTTTTATTTTAATTTCTTATTAAAAATATAAAAAATAGAATTAAAAATTTTCAACATACAAAAAATTTTAAAATAGTATTTTTTTTAATTAGAAAATTGTGTGATAGTCTTATTTTTTTTCACTAACATTATTAATAGTATAAAATAAAAGAGAAATACTAACAATTCATCTCTCTCTCTCCTAATGGTTAAAATTGATTGAAAATTACAAAAATTATAGATTTCAGATATTATTTAATGATTATTTCTCGTGATATTATAGTTCATAATAAATTTTAACCAATAATAAAATGTGCATTAGAAAATATATTATTAATCTCCATCGGAATAAAATAAAATGCTACATATCATTATTTGTTGATAAATATTAAATAATTCAAAATATTTCAATTGAAAAACCAATTAATAATTATGTATGCCAAAATAAACTTGTTAACAATTTTTAATACTTTCTTTCTATATATAAATACTTTTAAAGGTCAAAGTAGCATAAATTATCACTTTCAAATAGCAATTAGCTATCAATACCATGGCATGCCCCTCCTTAATTACCTAATGGCTAATGGAACCACCAGAATCCACCTTAAAATGTCATAGTTCTTATTAGTACCACTCATGTGATCTGAATTCTGAACAATCTGACCTACTCGGTGTTAAGTAAAGAAATGTCATTGCCACTTTTCAGTTTTTTTACTTCTTCTTTGTTCATTTAACAGCAACGGCTTTTTGTTGTGCATAGAGGCTGCGCTATATAAACCACAACAAATTTCAACTTTCGAAGGGTTCCATATTTTCTCAATACCAAATCTATTCCAAACTCTGATTTTAAGCCGCACATATAAGTGAGTTTCCTTCATTAGTCTTGTCAATTGTAATAGATGTTTAGAATGTTTGGTATATTATGTTAGGACACACCTTATGCAAATTAATAAATTTCATGGCTTACAACAAAAATAATGATACATGTTTTCAGGAACGGATGGATTAATTGGAAGCATAAATGACTTGAACAACAGGATTATCTTTAGCTCAGAAAAAGAAAGATGCAAGAATAAAGATAGAAGGTCAAGCTAAAGTTTTGTTTAATCAGGTGAAGGAAGGAAAATATCTAGTGAGGGACGATTGTGAGGCATCCAAGAAAGGCAAAGTTCCTTTGAAAGCAAGAGTGAACGTTAGATGCATTCAATCATATACCAATCTCACAGTATCTCCTCCCATTGAACCACCCCTATGGTATTTGCTCAGAATTGGCATGAATCTAACATGTTAGATAGGGAGTTTTGGCCCAACCAACCAAGTATAAGTATTTACATGCTAACATTTAAAAAATGAAATGATTTACATGAGTGTGATATGGACACCATAGGACTCAACATGTCATTACTTTTATGGACAATAACGACAATTATTAATTCAAGTCTTTTTACCACTAGGAATTCAAGTCTTGCCTTCATCCATTTAGAATGATTATAGGTTGACGGCTGATATATACACCATGGAATGGATAGAATGCTTCAATTCGGACTTAAACTAGACTCTCCATCACCATTCTTCTCTCCTTATTCTTCATTGTTGGAAGTGGTGCCTTTCACATGCAATGGAGGAGATCCAATGAGTTATGGGAGGAGCCAACTATAATATCCAGGCTATGCAATAAACAGTTTACTTCATTTGTTAAGGAAGACTCTATTAAAATATATTTTGAAGAAAACTTATGGTAGAAATTAATATTTTAGTTTGTTTTTCCAAATTTTATATAATAATGTTTAGTTTCATAAATTCAATGGACTCATGCACACAAAGCTGAACTTAGATGGAAGAAGATAACAATCATAAGAAAGATAAATAAAATAAAAACATAAAAACAAAGATATATGAATAGTTATTAGCATGTCTCAAAATTAAATTTATCTATTCTTTTATGTAGTATAAGTTTATCTCATAATCAAATATTAATTATAAATAACATTTAATTTTTCAAATCAAGTTATAACCAAATAAATACAAAAGAAAGATAATAAAGTCATTTGGTCACAAATATAAATATTTATGACCTTTAAAATAACTATAATACATTATAAAAGGAAAAGATATTTATAAAAGAAGAAATAACATCAATATTTTGTTTAAAGAAAGGGAAAAAATGTAATTAGTTGGATGATGAAGCCTATAAAAGAAAAATAGCATATTTTGAAATCATTATGTTGTGTTCTTGGAGTCACACTATAATCTCATGATGGAACATATCTTACACTTCATCTTTTTTTTTTGCACCATTTCACTCTTCACATTAACACTATTCACCCCAACCAATCTTAATAGAGTAAAATGATTGAGTTGCGTGACTCATTCACATTGCATGTTATGTATTGCATATACATCTTATTTTTCATTCATTTGCATTTCTTACTGTGTTGCAATTTGTATTTTAAAATTTTCCTTTCAAATTATTATTGTCCTAGCATAAGATTTTTTTTCAAAAAAACATGTATTCATTTTGATCATACTCTTTTCAAGTTGTCTTTTGCATGAATTATTTTTTACCAACAAATTATTTTATAATAAATGTTATGAATTAAAAAGATAAATACACTCTTTCTTATAAGTATGGGAGAAGAATACCAACACACATTAATTAAAGTAAATAAGTAAAAGAGAGAGATAACAAGTTTTAATAATTTTAAGGATAATTAGAAAAAAAATACAAATTACTAACAAACTTAATACTACTAACTAAATTAATCAATTTACTTAAAGAGTATAAATTATTTTAAAAAGTCTTATATTTCAGCATAAGGGTAATATTTTTTTAAAAAAAAAGGAATAAATGACATGCACACCTTTTTTACTTGCGTTTAACTCATCAAACAATGTAATATATGTTAAAAAAATTAAAATTATTCCTTACAAAAATAAATTACCCAATTTAAGTATAGGAGTATAATTATCTTATTTTACAAAGATGAAACCAAACTTGTAACTTATTTACTTTTGATTGGAAACTCACTAGAAAAAAGGAATCACATTTGTAATGTAAAATTTATAACTATTAAGATTATGTTTGGTAAGAGATTTCAATTAATTTTTAACTTTTTATTGATTAAAAAATTTGTTTGATTATTCGATAAACAAATATTTTTAATAACTTTACTGTAACTTGCATTTTTCAAACGTTACTTGAAGTAGCATTTTTTTAAAATGATAGCTTTTAAATTTTAAATTTTTAATATTTTTCCTTTTTTAACCTTAATTATTTATCGAATTGTTTGATTATTCTTTTTGAATAAATCATGATTTTATTATTTTTTATGTCATTTTACATTTTTTCAACTGTTAATTTTACTAAACATAGTCTAAAGTTAAACCAGCTGAAAAACTAGTTAAAAGTTAAAAAAAATTAACGGAAAGTCACAAGCTAAAAACTAATTTATTAAATTATATATGTTCGATAAAACTATTTAAATAAATATATTAAAGATAAAAATAAATAAAAAAAATATAAAAAGTGAGAAGTTAATATTTTTAAAAACCTATTTCAACTAACATTTAAAAATTATTAAAAATTACTAAAAAAAACTCATTTATTAAACAGTTAAACAAACTTTTTATCTCATAAAAAACTAAAAACTTATTAAAAATATCAAACATAACCTAACTTTTAAAAATCACATATCACAACTGAAATGTGAATCACATCAATTTGAAATGAAAAATGCAATATATAAATAGTTTTCATTCAGTTTTTTCCATCACATTTAGGTCATTCAATTTTTATCACGTTTAGAACTTTCGAAGTATAGCTTTTTCTTTATTTTGGTCTATAAAATACTATATATTAATTTAATCCGAAGACAGTTGTGTGGGGTTACACCTGGGCTCAAATTAAAAGTAACCCTGGACTGGCTGAAGTGTTAAAACTGAGACTTGAGTCAGGTTGGTCTAAAGGAGTAAACTGTTTGGAGCTAAAAGCAAAAGTTGAAAGCTGCAAGCACTAACCAAAAGTTGTTATCAAAGAAAGAAACAGCAGGATGAATTTGGGCATCAAGTATTCACTGTCGAGTGTGAACGCTGCAAGGTAAGGTCGCACTCAAACATTTACGAGTGTGGAAACATAAGAAATACATATAAAATGGTTTATAATTACATGTATATTTGGTTTGTAGCCAAATATTTTAATAATATAAAATATGAACTCTGAAATCAAATACATACTTAGTTTACTTCAATTAATTTTGGATCATAAATCAATTTAAAATTCTTCTCTATCATATTAAAATTAATACTAAATTGGAAATCAATGAAATACACCTCCCCCCACATATCCACTGAACCGAAAGGGTAGTTTATAAAAACAAGAATGGGACGTGAAAGGTTGAGAAGAAGTAAAGGGTTGATTTTGTAAGTAAACAGTGACTTGGTCACGGTCATGTGTGGTGGGCTGTCGCCATTCACTACCACACGCTCTTTTATTTTACTTTTCCCGAGCCGTGTGATGTCTGGTCCCACCTTTGTCCCCTTGTCGTTTGGAATGCATGAATGTTGGTCCCATTCTTTTTTGGTTTTTATCTCTTATCACGCCTTCGCTCGCGCTATGCTCAGAATTTAGTTTACCTAATTCGCTCTATATTTTTTACTAGTAAAATATTAGTACGTCTTAAGTCTTAGTAGTACCTTATAACTTTGACCTTTTGTTATCTCCTCATGAGTCACCCCAACTACTTCAACAGCCTTCAAATCAATGGCTTACTAGATGGTTAAGATAAATTAAGAAAATAAAATAGCAAGTTTTATTATATTCTATTTTAAATTATTATTTATTAGTTCAAAAGTTAGGAATAGTAAAACAGTGACCATTAGTGACACGGTTTTCTGTCTCAAAATAATAAGTGTTATTCTATCTCATTTTATACATATTAAAAAAAAGAATAATAGTTTTACAAAAATTGATATTAATATTATATCATAAAACTAAAATATCACTTATTATAGATATTAATAAAAAAATTAATATTACATTAAAAAAATTTAAATGTAATACTTGTTTTGAGACAATTTTTTAAAATGCAGGAAATAATATTTATTGTTTTTAATATTTATTTATTGCTATTATTAATTGTCCCCTTATAATCACACAAGTGGTTCTCTCTCTATATGACCTTGAGTCAACCTTATGTTTCGCTTCTTTTTTTTTTTTATTTTATAAAATAAGTCAAACTGAATTTTTTATCAAACAAAATAGATTTGGTTGATTTTGTGAGTTTTAAAAATTTATTTGGCCTAACAAACTATCTAAAACGTGTGTGGTAAACTTGTTTATTTGAAAATCATAATCATTATATTTTTTTCAGTCATTAGAATTATAGTTTTAAAGGTACATGCAATTGTAATTACCTCTTGCTTTTGAACCTTAAGATTTGTTTTGTTCTTAACGAGTCCTTTAGACATAATTTACATTAACTTTTTTCTACCAAAAAAAGTACATATAAGATCCATCAAATTTGGTGAATTCTAATAAATTTTAGCTAATTATAGAAAGAATGTTAAAAAATAAATGTTACAGAGAGTATCATTGACACTTTTTACGACTGAAAAAGATAATTTTAATTGATTTGGTTGAAAACCTGATTTACATTTTGTTTTCTAGGTGCATCAACGACTACTTATAATGTTTTTTTAACATTAATTACAACTTACAAGCATCATCCGTTTTATGGGTGCATAAACTTATTTCAAAAACTACTTATATGGAGGTTATCAGGGGTATGTAAAAAAATCAGTTTGGATTGAACGTAATCAAACCTAAATTAATTTGGTTTTTTCTTTAACTAGTTCAAGAAAAAAAATTATTATTTTATAAAACTAATATGATTAATCGAATTATTTCTATAAAATTAATTCGATTAATCAAATTGGTTTTTATTTAAATATGTTTTTTATTTAAAAAATTAATTTAAAAATTAGTTTAAAATTATCGTGTAAGATAAAAAAATTTATCCCAAAATAATTATCATTTTAATTTTTAATGTAATATTAATTATCTTTTATAATATTAATGATGAACAATAAAATATATAAATAAATTAATGATTATATAAGGTTACTTTTATAAAATTATTATTCTTATTATTTTCTTTTGTTAGTATAAAACAACCTAAAACACCATTATTTTAAAATAGATTTTTTTAAAGAAACCATGTCTGCAGATGCCTTTAGCATTTGAAAATTAACCGTCTGAAACTACTATTTTATTTGTTGATCATTTTTAATATTGAGCCGATCCATTTAGACTGGGCCAGCATCCTGAATTAGCTGTTAGCCAATGGTAAATAACTATCCTCAATAGCAAATATTTTTAGCACCAACTATGTGAATTTACAAAAGTAAAATCAGCTTTAACATGCATAAATATCAGACAAATAACATGCAACTTTTTAGTACATAACTTTAATAAATGAAAAAGAAAATGTTCAATGTAGCATGTGGTTTGCGTTGCGTTGAGTTGTGGTTGTGGCCTTTCCTCCTAAGTCCTAATCCCACATTATGTGTGTAGTGTATTTCGCGATATGGTACGAGGATGAGAAATTGGGAAGTGACGATAAATGTACTGTGTAGTGTCCAATTACAATTCAGCAATTGTGCTTGATTAGAACGAGCCAGAGTGTAGAGTGTAGACAAAGAAAAAGACGAGAGAGAATCTAGAAGAAGAAGAAGGAGAAAGTATAGGAATAATAAAAGTACAATCAAGTTAAAGCAAAAACATCAATGGACGAACCGCACAAACCAGACCAGACATGTGGGCCCACACTGCCTAATACCCTTTCCTTTCCCCTTTCTCTCTCCGACACTCTCTCTCTCTCTCATTTCCATCAACATTCCCACCTAACCGTCCCGTTTATCATACTCTTCTTCTTCCCTCAAAACTATTCAATTCCCTTCAAATTCTTCCACCACCCCTTTTCCTTATTCTTCCTCAATTCTCCCAAAAATCATATTTTTACCGTTCTGATTGGTTTTTCAGCTTGTGGGTCGATGTCAACTGTGTCGAAAGATGACAACTTGGTGCTGTCTTCGGAGGACTCTTCGTGCCCAGAAGAGTCTGAGCTTGAATTGGGTCTTGGCTTGAGCCTCTCTTCTGGCCCTTCATCAAAGTCTCATCACCACCATGTTCATGCTCCTACAACTCTTTATGCTAGAATTTACACTGCTAAGGATTTTCCTTCTTCCGCAGCAGCAGCATCATCATCACCTTCCTCTTCTTCCTCTTCGTCTCCCAACATCACTGCCGGCACCAAGAGAGCTGCTGCTGATTCTCTTGTTGCCAATAACCGTCCCAGGTATACATATAATTTTTTTCTTATCTTAATTAACTTTCTTTTTTTTACCTATGTGGCTATGTTGTCTTGCTTTGAAATTGAATAGGTTTCCTTAGATACTGTTAGTGCAATCGTTTTATGATTCGATCTTGTTGAATTTTCATCTGATGTGGAAATATGTATATTGTGTTCTGTGCTGCTGTCTAAAATTCGTCCCTTTTAATTTGTGAATTTGTGAATCACATGGTGTTACTTAGCCGGAGGAATTCAATGTGCTAGACTGAGTTTGGAAAGTTCAAGGACTACTAAACGAGTTAATTAAGGAGTTAATAGAATAGAACCCAACTTGATGTTGTTTAACCCTGTTTGTTTTATTTTTCTAATATTAGTATCTTATTATGAGGTTACCTTTTAAAACAATTTTGCCCTTTGAGAATTCGATTTGTATTGCCACAATCCGTAGGGGGGTTTGGTAATAGTAACGGTGAAGAGGAATGGTAGATGTATTTACAAGTGACTGGGTTTATGATGATCAAGATTCACTTGGTTGCATACATATGGGAGAACTATATCATCAATTCTCAACGTTGGAGTCTTTCATTCTTGTGACTCTGAAGAGAAAGAGTGCTACGATCTTCCTTGAACGTAACAGAAACTAAACATATTAACTTTTTATATCGAATTCCATTGATGAATATACAATCTAATCTAATGCATGCTTAAGAGGTTCCTGAGTTTCCTTATAGTTAGATCTGGCAACTTTAAAAGAATAAGTAAAGTTATAATCAGGATCAGAATTAGAATCAGCAGTGGAAGATGAAAGGGGGCTAAAATTATATTTTATTAGAGGATGTTTTTAACATCATGAAAATTGAATGTGTTAAAAAATTGGGGCGGGGAGGATTTTGTATGATCTGCTGCCCCGAACTGCAGTGCATAGTTCAGCTTGTGTAAAAAACTATGTCCTAACTGCAATACATAGTTCAGCTCGTGTAAAAAACTATGGTATGTTTTGTCTGTTCTGTGGGTCATGTCAATATCTTAATAGATTTGTTGGACAAAAATAAAGCAGCTAGCTGGATCTTATTATGGAGTTGGAATTACCCATAGTGTGTGAAAGTATACAAAACTATCAATTGGCATCGGTAGATTGAGTGGTAGAATGATTTTTTTGCTTTTAAATTGTCACCTTCTTTTACTATTTCTAAAAGAATTGGTTTGCATTTAACTATTTCTCAACAAGTGGTTTGCCATCCAAACAAGTAGTCTATGGTGTTGCTGTCCCTTTCCTGAAACAAAGCAAATCAAATAATTGCCAAATTTTTTTTATCTCGTTTCTTCACTGATGGGGTTGTAATTTCTGTTGTGATTAAATTTACCAAACAGTCAAGTAGTTGGATGGCCTCCACTTCGAACATATAGAGTGAATAGCTTCAATAGCCATGCAAAATCAACTGAAGTATTCAACTCTGTGGCTGAGAAGAGTAAGATAAATAATACTGTGGTCAGGAAGACTAATGACAATGACAATGATAATAACATAAATGCCAAAGAAAAAAGACACCTCAGGAGTTCCCTGTTCGTCAAGGTAAATATGGACGGGATACCAATTGGAAGGAAGGTTGATTTGAGTGCCCATAGTTCCTATGAAACCTTAGCACAAACATTGGAGGATATGTTTAATGAATCAACTACAGTCACCACTTGCAAAGGTGAGTTTCCTTGTTGGTCTTTATACTCATAATAAAGAGAATGCATCTCCTTCAGGGAATTCTGACATGTTTCATGATCACTGAGATTTTATCTGCTTGGTGAATATTTTGTGGACTTTGTATCATTTCTTTTGTGTGTCTACTTTAAATATGGCTTAACAGTACCTTAATGCTTCCTCTCTTCTCAACTTTGTAAATTCTAGGCATATCTTGTGAATAACTCAAAATTGTTTATTCTTAAATTTGGTGAAAAATTAAAAACTGAGAAGCATGTGTGGAATAATTTATGCAAGTTGTATTGTAAATTTGTAATGATTGGGGTTTAAACTTCTATTCTCCCTTTCTCATCTTCCCCTTGTCATGTTAAGAATAGATTTTTCTTTGTACTCCTTTTCTTCAGGCATATCTATTATGGTTCTGTAACCTATGAGCTTTCAAAATATAACAAAACTTTAAAGATAAGAAACCACCAAGCAACAACCTATTTAAGATTCTCATTGACTGCAGTTTGCAAGAATGATTTTAGGAGTTTTTTTATGAAGCTACTATTTTTTACTTCTTTCCAAACACAGCGACATTGGACAAAGTGTAAACAAACATACCACAACTTGATGCTATGTTTTCATCATTAAAATAATTCCTGCATGTCATTTTTTCTACTTCTCTCTTTAGTATTTTGTTTTGAGATGGATTATACCATTTAATTTTGTGCTTTCGATGTGTTCTATTCTTTCCCGCAATGGTGTTGACATCATTGTCTATAGGATCAAATGGTGAGGATTATGGCATTATTATCGGAGGAGAAAGACATTCAAAATTGTTGGATGGATCTTCCAAGTTTGTGCTCACTTATGAAGACAAGGAAGGAGATTGGATGCTTGTTGGGGATGTTCCCTGGGGGTAAGTAATTGGTCCACAAACATTAATTTTATTTTAGCATCAAATATGCAACGTTATAACTGATACTGCAGTACAAAAATAATTGTCTTGTAAATTAATTGTCAAATAGTACACATAATGTTTTCGTCAGGCAATTATGAGATTGGTAAAAGTATTTGGTGCTATACTCTATCCTATTAAGAGTTGAATAAAGTCATAAACTTAATATGTTAGATAGGCTCATGTCTTTTTTCTTGAACAAGGAAAATATTTCATATTTGTAGTTCCATTTTTTAGCTTTCCTTTGTATGATTTAACACTGGTTACGAGGATATTTGTTTCTCAGCTTTGATATTCATCTATCTTGCTCTTTCAAATTGCAATCAGGATGTTCCTTAGCTCGGTGAGGAGGCTAAGAATCATGAGGACATCTGAGGCTAATGGACTTGGTAAGCAAATGCTTTACTTTTTCCAAACGCAACTTACCCTATGTTTTTCTTTTGCTAATGAATACTTGTTTGCAGCACCAAGATTGGAAGAAAACATCAAACAGAGATGCAAGCCCATATAGATACTGTTTTCATGGCTAAGGACACGAAGAACCTGTCAAATAGATGAAGAGAAAAAACAGAACAGAAAAGTAAAGGAATATTGCAAGTATATGAAGTTTTGAGATTTGAATGATAAAATCTCGCACTTTTGTTTAATTAATTCAGTTTGTTTGTTTGTTTAATTTGGTATATTTGTCGCTGCCTCTCTATTCATCTCACTTGGAGGGTGCAGGCATCATAGATTTTCATGCAATACTACTAATCATACAAGTCAGCCTGCTTGTTAGTGTTGTAAATGTGGGATGTTTGCTAACTATCTCAGCTATAAAGTATTGTTTGAACTTTATTTCCCTGCTACAGTAATTCAAATTTCCTTTGAATGAATACCTATTTTAAAAAATGACTAGTCTGGTTATATTGATTATTGGTACCACAATTTTAAAATTGAAAATTGTGAGAAGAATAATGCTTTTAGTGCAAGCCCGCACCCAAGTGATCCATGGTTATAGCTTTTAGACAAAGCTAAAATGTGTGCAAGATCTGTTTTGTCGTCAATCTTGTGGTCAAGAACTTGAAGCACAAGCAATCTCTTTGGGCTTAAAAAGAATAATTGCGGGAATTTTGATCTAAAGTCATCACTTCCGTGTATTTGTGGCACTCATTTTGATGCAGATAGCGTTTGATTTAGACAAAGCACAGACGATTCGTAAATAAGAATTCCATTGACTTTAAGGAATGAAAAAGTACTTTATGTACATACATAACCCGTACACATGCCAAAAAATGATATAAAAATATATATCAGTGCTATTCAAATGATAGTAGGTACAATTGCTTTATTTGGTTCTGACTTAAATATATGCTTCATCACCAAAACCACAATACCTACAAAATTCCTTCCATAAGTTAATCCATCTTGATATACATATTTTAACAACAAATGTGAACCAATGAATTGATTACAAAATTACAAGAAATTAACAAAACTACAGTTCTAAGTACAATGAAAAATTCTGGCCTGGGAAAACTTCAATTTTGGTTCCTACAGAAGGCCACTAACTGGTGATGAACTAATAGCTGGCATCTCCTTGTTAGCTGAAAATGTCTCACTGCTCCTACCACTCTTTCTCCGAGGCTTTGCCTCACCAAGCATCATTATAACATCCCTCATGGAGGGTCTGTCCTTGGGGAACTTGGCAGTGCAAAGAAGTGCCATTCTGAGAACTAAAAGCATCTATTCTTGAACATGCTTGCGGTTTCCTACACTGGGGTCTAATGCTTCTTCCGGAGATTTGTTGTCTATCTTCCTTCTAATCCACCCTACTATGTCTATAGATTCTCCAAACTCAGGATCTAATGACCGCTTTCCGGTGAGAAGCTCCAACAGAACCACTCCATAACTGTAAATGTCAATCTTTTCATCCACTTTCAAGGAGTATCCGTATTCTGCCAAGCAACAAAGTACTGAAAATGGTTAGAAATTTAAATCTTGCACATTAAGCAGGAAGAAACATCTCTTCACAGATATGAATATAGACAGTCTTCTCTTGTATCTTAATCTGCTGATCGAAAATTATGATTTTTGAGCCTTTAAGTTTAACTAACCAACTCACTCTAAGTATTCAGAAAAGTGAAAAACATATTAGTAATGACATTAACCTGCAAAAGTAGGTATGAACTAGTAACTCACCTGGGGCAATGTATCCATAGGATCCAGCAATCATGGAGACTGTTTCATTCTTCCAGAGCATCATCTTGGCCAATCCAAAATCTGCTATCCTTGCCTCAAGATTTGCATCAAGCAGTATATTATTTGACTTGATGTCTTGATGGATAACAGGTGGATGACAGTCATGATGAAGATAAGCAAGTCCTTGTGCTATTCCTAGAGCTATGTTATATCGGGAAACCCAGTCTACAAGCAATCTCCCAGCTTGTTTACCATGCAGGGCATCTCCAAGGTTTCCATTGTGCATAAATTCATAAACTATCATCACATCAGCGTCATTGTAAAGAAAGCCTAGTAGTCTAACAATGTTCCTATGCCTTAGCCTCCTTAAAAGATTCACCTCTCCAACAAGGTCATCACTGCTTCCTACTTCAATATCAGATCCTGATCTCCTCAACTTTTTGACTGCCACAATTGTACTTGATTGTGGTATCTCAGCCTTGTAAACAACCCCAGTTGCTCCCATGCCAATCATATTTGTATCCTTGATGCAAGATAAAATGTCACTACTTGTAAAATCAAGCCTCTGGAAGGCCATCAATCTCCAAGGCAACACCTTCCTACCCTTATAAAATCTTTCTGGGAAGCACAATCCATCAGTGTACCGCATCATGTATAAAGATCTTGCTACCAAAGTTGCAACCCCAATGGCTAGTATTGATGATACTCCAATGATCCATCCTACAAGAATGTGCTTTGCAGGTGAGCTCCCATGCCTTAATGGATATGCTGAGGTTTGGCCACATGGAGGGAGAACACCACCACATAAGCCAGCATTTCCCACAAGATCATTTGGGTTTATTGTTCTTAGCATGCCATTTTCTGGGACAGGACCTTCTAGCTTGTTGTGTGAGACATTGAATGTTTCTAGAGCTGGAGACATACCAAAGCTTTCGGGCATATGACCACTCAGAGTGTTGTTGGCAAGATCAAGAATGGCCCATGTAGGCATGCTTGCTAATTCTTTTGGGATTCCACCAGTCAATTGGTTATTCTGTAGGTTCAAGTTTACCAATTTCTGACATGATGCAATGCTAGATGGAATGATTCCGGAGAATCGATTTGATGAGAGATCAAGGACACCAAGTGAGGGACAATCCTGGAATTGGTCAGGGATTTCACCTCTCAAGTTGTTGTTGGAGACAATTAAAGTTTGCAGATTTGGAATGGAAATAATGGTTGAAGGAAGAGAAGAGTGGAGGTTGTTTCTGGAAAAATCAATGAAAGAAAGGGATGTAGAAGAACCAATGTCATCAGGAATTCCACCAGTGAGACTATTGTTAGCCAATTCTAACCTCTGAAGCTTCCCAAGCTTACCAAGACCCACAGGAATTGTTCCATTAAGAAAATTGTTCTGAATTCGAAAACGAACAAGTGAAGGACATGTTGATAGGCTTGCCGGAATTGGACCCAAGAAAGCATTATTGAAAAGTATGAGCTTGGTGAGATTGCCCTTGGTGCAAAGAGTTTCTGGAATCTCACCAGAGAGTAAGTTGGATGATACATCCAACCACTGCAATGGTGAATTCTTGCCAAGGTTTCTAGGCAATGGCCCTGACAAGGAATTGTTCCATAGCTCAAGCACCTCTAGTTGAGGCAAGTCCCCAAGGCCAGAAGGCACAGGACCTGATAACCGGTTCCGCATGAAGTTCAGAAGCTGTAAATTCTTCAGCCGACTTATTTCAGCTGGAATATTTCCTGATAACATGTTGTCTGAGAGATCCAGCTGCACCAATGAAGTCAAGTTGCCAATTTCTGATGGAATCTTGCCTTCAAATTTGTTTTTGTACAAGAAAACTGTATTCAACATTTTGAGCTTTCCCAACTCAGCTGGAATTTCACCACCTAGATTGCCTTCTGCTATATCAAGATACTTCAGCTTGGTGAGATTTCCAAAGTCTGCTGGAATCCCTCCTTCAAATTTATTGTATCCAATGATCATGCATTCCAGTGATGAAAGCTTCCCCAGCTCTCCGGGGGTTTCCCCAGTGAGATTAAAAAAAACTTCGTACCCCATTGCCCAGAGGCTCTTCGCTATGCGAAGGTATGGGGGAGGGATATTGTACGCAGCCTTACCCTTGCATATGTAAAGAGGCTGTTTCCGGATTCGAACCCATGACCAACAAGTCACCAAGGCACAACTTTACCGCTGCACCAGGGCTTTCCCCAGTGAGATTATTCCCAGATAAACCAAGGAACTTCAACTTGTGCAATTTACTGAAGGATTTTGGAATTGACCCTTCAAAGAAGCTGCCTCTGAGATCCAAAGTCTCCAAGGAAGAGAAATTTCCAAAATCCTCAGGAAGAAAGCCAGAGAAATTGTTGCTGGATGCATTTAAGGTCATTAGTCTCCAGTGAAGAAATTCTGGCTCACATCAAAACTCTTCAGTGTGGTGAGATTGCCTATGGGTGACAATGATGAGGAAAATTCATTGCAACACAAGTTGAGAGAAATGAGACTCTTTAGCCTTTGTATCTCATTGGATACAATGCCACTCAGATTCACGCGGGAGAGATCAAGCTTCTCTACGGCTCCACCTGAGTTGCACCGGATACCCGTCCAATTACAATGAGCTGCATCCTTCCCTTCTGATTTTTCCACCAATTCCCAATCATGCAGGCTATTCAGTGGATCAATGAGGCCTTCTTTTATAGAAAATAAAGCAGATGCTTCATAATTTGCTGCATCTGCAAAGCCATAAGAGAAACAGCAAATGCAACAGAAGTATAAGAAAAACTGAGTTTTCATCTGCATCTTTCTTATTGTTCTTATTTTGTTTGATCAATGTCTCAGTTGTGCACCATTTGCATGCACTCTCTACTGGAGTAGAAGGGTGATCCTGTGGGGGGTGGACAGAACACTGACAGAGAGTGACATCTCAAGTTTGCGAGGAAAGGACAAAGGAGGATGATTAAGTAGTTGATTCGATATATAATAGTGGAGGCTAATAATAAACCATTGATTAGATGTGGTCACTTTTAAGGGCTTTTCAGGTTAGTGGATTGGTATTTCAAAGCAGAGTAATGTTCATGCAAGGACAGTGAAGCTTTGGAATTATTTGAAGTTCCTCCGACATAAAACATGGGAGAGAATGTGGCCCTTCTTACTGGTTTAGTTTCTAATTCTTCCTTTATGTGTAGTCATCTGATCATTGTCAACGTGAAGGAGGAATAATGATGCAGTTAATGTATTTTTTATGCATAAAAAAACATCGTATCAACCCTATTTGTTTATTATGATTCCCTTTTACGGAAATTACATTCTTGCTTAAAAGATTGTGAAATGTGAATAAAGGAATGAACGAATTTAGATCTTCTGCATTTAATGGACAGATCAGGGTGAAGTATTTATTTAGTTTCTCTTTTATTAAGTTTTTGTCTAGCTTCTCTAGGTAGGTAATAAATAAATGTATATACAACAAATATTTCACTTCATCCGAGTTTCATTTCCAATCAAAAACTAAGTACTACGATTTTCATCAGTCCTCAAAAATTTATATCAATTTGGAAAATTATG
Organism: Glycine max; assembly: GCF_000004515.6. Lineage (NCBI taxonomy): Eukaryota > Viridiplantae > Streptophyta > Magnoliopsida > Fabales > Fabaceae > Glycine > Glycine max. The sequence goes on from NC_038249.2 coordinate 23,110,433, forward strand.
ACTGAGATTCAATCAGCCACCTGAAATGAGAAGATAATTAGGAAGTTACAAAAAAATAGAACTCCTGAAGTACATAGATTAGGTAACTTTATAACCTCGTTTGATCTTTTACGATAACAGCTTTCAGAACCTTGGGGTTGTTAATAAACAGTATCTAGCAGAAAGCATCTTGCCTTGCCAGTACATTTAATAAAGAAATTCATTAAGCTACTTTAAGTTTGTTCCATGATTGTAAAAGTTGAATTTCCAGAGGATTTAAGGGGTAACTTCCAACCATGACAAAGATTCAGAAATGATGAATAAATGTCCCAACTAACATACGGCTAAAGTTAGGATCCACCAGAACATTGGTGTACTCATTTATTTTTTCTTCAAAATCCAAACCAAAACCTGAAAACCATGTGATAATGGGAATCTTTTAAGAAAAAAAGAGTGAAGAAACTCTGTACCCCTCTCCCCCACTTATTATGTAATCCATTAGGAAGAGGAAGGGAGGAAGAAAAGAAGAGACATAAGAGAGAAAAAGGGAAAATATAAAAAAGGAAATGTAAGAAACATTATCCATTGCCCATTTCATGGTTTTAGCCTCATAGATGTTAATTATTGGTTATGATTTAGATAAGGGAATATGTTACAGGGAGAAGGAAACATGAAAATAAGACAAACTATATAAAATTAAAAAGGCTACAAAAATGATTGAGGTATTCTTAAAAGTTAAAACTAGAGCATCAGTTACTATGATAACTAGAGTGACACACACTCAATTTATCGTTTATGGCATACTAGAAGCAAATGCAAACAAATCAGCCCCCAAGCAATGTATCAAAAAATTTCCTAGTTCTACTACAATTTGATAATGCGTTAATGCAACACCAAAAGTCCTCAAATGAATCTGAGAATTATTTATGTTAATGTTGAAGGAGATTTTTTTTTCCCAAGACAGTTAAGATGCATGCAAAACTGTAATAGAAGATATTAACTTGATGGCCTTGAGAATAGAGAATAAAGTATTAGAGAAATTAGAAAGCAGAAGGAAATGGGAGCAAAGTGCTAGCTGCACTAAATCAATCATGGTCTGAGCCCACCAACTGCCGCTTCTTTCAGATCAAAATTCTTTCTTTTTTTGTTTTTGCACTTTTATCTCTTCCAATATTCACATGCATGCATGTGGAGTGTTGGATTTAAGAAAGTAATCATATATATCACAGCCCTTTTGTTGTTTTGAAATTGGAACACATTTGGCACCAATTGATGTACCAAAACAGATGGATGCATGCCACGTGAATATAGCAGCTTCCTCGTGAAGTACATTTTTTTCCTTATTATTGGAGAGAGACTAACAGTGAGTGAGGATTTCCAATAATCAATTAGTCATATTTTGAATTATTTGATTGATTTCTTATACCCTTTAGTTTTTTAATCGTGGGAAATGGGAATCCAAGGTGCTAGTTCTACAATGGAGAGGATGTTACATTGAGAACATTGCTTACATGTGTTCGCGTGCCTTTATGCCAAAGAAAACCAGAACCAGCCTTTCACCATTTTAAAAATGAAAAGAAAAACAAAAGCTCATATTTACACATAGCAAAGAGATGCTAGAACGGGATCATGGTGCTCCTAATATATTGCACATGTACATGCTAGCATGTTGCTAGAATAAATTAATAATCCTTTTTGAAAATGATTTTTCCTTTGTGTTTTTGCTCTATTATTTTCATTTCTTTTTCTTTTTCCTTTACACAGAAATGCCACAAGAATTTTGGGTGCTGGCTCATTGAAACTTTGACATGCAAGCCACATGGCATGACATTTAAATCATGCACCTTTCAACTTGTACCCTATATTTTTCATTTTATTTGTATGGACAAAAATAGCCTTTTCACCAGGAACCTTTATTTCAGAATGATCATTCTAGAACAGTCTTATTCCGAAAAATAATTTTTATTTTTTACAATAGCTATTCTGAAATAGTTTTAAAGCACTTATTCCTATTTTGGAATAGGGTGATATCTCTTGTTCTCCCTTCCTATTTACCTCCATCACAACCCTACTCACCAAAATCAACAACAACCCCAATCCCCATATTTCATGTCATGAATCCATGCTCCCCTTATTCCCCATAAACTTATGTTATTAAATTAAATATATAAATGTGTTGGTGGAGGCATGCGGTGATGTGATAGTGTTGGTTAAGGGGCAATAGTGTGATGGTGTTGGTGGAGGCGTAGTGGTGCAATGATGTTAGGTGAGGCATGATGGTGGCGTAAGGAGTTGTTGTTGGTCGATGTAGCTCATCCATGGTGGTAAAGGGAGGTTTTGAGACATAAGCCATTTTGGGGTATTTTTGTCCACACATATAAAATGAAAGGTGCAAAATACAAGTTAGGAGGTGCAGGATTCAAATGCCTTATGAATTGTATACTTCTGCACTTCCAAGCCATATATAGATCAAGATCTCATGAGGGGACTATTCCCACTATCCTAATTTGTCATTCTCACTATCATTTTCAAAAATGGTACAGAATAATCAAACTATTGTTTCCCCCCAACCCTTTCCCCACCTTTTCCCCTCTTCTTCTCACTTTCTCCCCTTCCATTTCACTCTTCTCTTCCCCCCACCATTTCCCCTTCCTTCTTCTTCTTTTCTCACTCCCTCTCTCTAATTCATTCTCCATTTCCCATTCTCCATCTCCAACTCCTTCTCCTTTTCACGCGTTGCAACGTTTAAAGGTAAGCATTTTTTTTGTACATAATAAAAATACGATTCTATTGTGTTTTCGAACCCATAACACAACAAAATCGTATATTTGTTGGAATTTTTTGGTTAAAAAAATATACAAAAAAAAATATGATTCTGTTGTGTTTTAGGTTAAGAAACACAATGAAATTGTACTTCCATTGTATTATTTTTTTCACTTTTTTTTTAATTTTTTGACATAGCGGAAATACGATTCTGTTATGTTCTGGATTCAGAAACACAACAAAATCGTATTTCTTTTGTGTTCATTTTTTAGTTTTGAAATAATTCATAATGAAATTGTACTTCTATTGTGTTGTTTTCAAAACACCACAACATAAATATGATTATATTGTGTTATTTGATGAATAACACAACATAATCCTATATTTGTTGTGTTAATTTTTTTTTAAAATTATTTAATTTATTGTTTAGTTTAATTGTTTAATTAATATTTCATTGTTTTTTTTCAGATGGCTCGCATGGAATGTACTGCCTTTGTCTCAGATCCCGAGGCACAATGGCGACATGTGATTGCATCAACACATGATGATGGAGAGTTGGCCTAACGACATCAACTGCAGGCAGAAGCACAAGCACAAGCACAACCATAGCCATCGATGATACCTCCTATTGACCATATCATTGGACCCTTATTTGGAGGAGGCCCTATGGACTTGTCTCTACTTCAGTCCTATATGGACCAAGTAGTTGGCTAGGTATAAATCAGTCAGCCCATAGAAGAGTTGAAGTTGGTTAGTCATGGAGGCAATCTTATGGACTACCTTACCCAAGCGATGGTGAAAGGGTACATCAATAGGTCAGGGCTGAAGCCCCTGTATGATGAGCGGTACATGACCGTGAATAAAGGTGTAATCAATGCCTTTGTCGAAAGATGACATAATGAGACCTCCTTTTTCCATCTTCCACTTGGAGAGATGAACATCACCCTTGATGATGTGTCATGTATGTAACATCTTCCTATCACTAGTTGTTTCATTGATCACATAGGCATGGGCTACATCAGGGTAGAGATCAGAGGTCTATTGAGGTAACAACTTGGCATTATGATGGACCAGAAGGCATTATTAGATAACAAGGTGGCTTTGAGTTAGTTAGAGAGTTTGTATCACACCTATGTTGCTAGTGAGTCAAATGTCTTAGCTAACAAGGCATATTTTTTGTATTTGCTCGACAATACCATATTTGTTGAGAAGAGCTCGATGCATGTACGTATTTGTTACCTACAATACCTCAGTGGTATGGACCAGTGCCACAAGTACACTTGGGGGGCAAATGCATTGGCTTATCTTTATGACCAGATGTCATATGCTTTCTCGTATGGCAACAAATAAATGGGAGGTTATATGACTACTCATGCTAAAAACAATTTTTTTTGTATTACCTAACACTAAAAATATATTTCATGTTTTATAGGCATGGGTATTTGAGCATTTGTCGACCATTCCTGCTAGCGAGAACGTGTTGGAAAATGACTGCAAGAAGCCATTTGCGGCTAAGTGGTTGGCGTTGAGGGATACCAATAAGGTTGTTGGGACCAATGTGTTAATGGATCAGTTGTAAATGATTGATGTTGTTTGGTCCCCATATGCATCATGTAGAGACCTTAAACCTTTTGAGGACCAGACATTGTACTCTGGCTACATCGTAGTTGGGACATTCATGTGGTCATATCTACCAAAAAGGGTTTTGAGGCAATTTGAGTATGTACAAAGGATTCCTTTGGACCCACCCAAGCGTCCTATTGCATATGAGAAGTATTGTGACACATGGGCCAAGTGGGATTAGGATGTGGTGGCGGTGGCTGAGGCTATTCCATATGAGGCTCCATGGGTCTGCACTCTAGACTACCTACTTGTCTTGGTATTACAAGAATTCACATCCATACATGCTTCTGCCATAGGAATGAGAATCACCATGTAGTCTTATACATATTCCACCTCAGCCTTAGCAACAGCTTAGTGGTGGTCAGATGTCAGATTATGTAACGATGTTGTTTACTCTTTTTAGGTAATGCAAACAATATTTTCATCAATTTATTTTATTTTTTAATGAAAAATAATAACTATTTTTATTGATAAATATTTATGTAGGATAGATTCCAAATGAGTTAGTATCCACGTAAAGTCTGTTGGACATGAGAGTTATACCTAAAGGCATAAATAGTCATCAGGTCATACAACAACTTATATTGATGGCACGTGAGGGCCTTGCAGTTGGATGTAGCTTTGTTGATGAGCGAAGGTCTTAGAAAGTTAGCAAAGGTAGCAAAGGAGGTGGTAAAGGAGGTGGTCGTAAAGGCACTCGAGGACATTTGTTGCTTTATGTATAGTCTGTTGGATATTTTATATTATTATGTATTCGACTTATGATGTTTTTTGTACAAACTTATTTTTATGTTCTATGAACTTACTTTTAACGGTCTACGTTTTCCTTGTTTTTATGTTTAAATGACACATGCCTAGTAATGTAATAAAGAATAGAATTTTGATTAAATCCAAAAAACAAACAACAATAACAACAAGAACAACCACCACAACTAACATAAATTTCATCAATTAAAAACATGACTAAATAGAGTTATGATCTTCATTAGAGCTTGTTGTCGTCATTAATCAATGCATCAAAGCAATTATCTCTTTGACAGGTCTTGGTTTCCTTGGTTTACACGGTAGGGCAAGGATTTCTTCTAGAGATCGGTCAACCATTGCATACAACTTGATCAGACCTTTAGAACTAAACTATAAATAAATGAAAAATATCTTTCCCACTTGATTTTCGTTTATAAGCTTCATATGGTCGTACTCAACACAACCATCACCTACATATACATTTTTATGGAACGGTAAAAAACCTCAAATAAGCTTCTTCCACCTTGAACGACATCTATAACTGTTTTCCTCAAAGCAGCAAATGATATTTCCTCACTAATTTTTATAAACTTAGGACCATTAGACATTCAAACAATAAACCCTCAGTAGTTCATACCACATCACCATCATAGTACATAACAACAACTACTCCCTCCATCTTTAGACTACTCGTATTTATTATCACCTTATATTGTTCTCTCATGAGTCAATTATAAGCTACGACCAAGATTGTACTGACAAAATAGACAATTCAGATTGCATCGTGCTCTACAAAGACACTGTTGGCTTGTTAGATCGTCATAAATATGGTTGTTAAAACACAATATAAAATATTAAACTTTACTTTAAAAAAATACAATGAAATCATGATTTTATTGTATTGATTAACACAACAAAATCACGATTATGTTGTAAAGGGGGGCAACCGCATAACGAAAGCACGATCTCGTTATATAATTAGGGGTGGGATCAGGTAACACAATGAAAATATAATTTTATTGTGTTACCTCCACTATACAGCGGAGTCGTGTTTCCGTTGTGCAATTGGGGGTTGGATCAATTAACATAACGGAAATATGATTTCGTTGTGTTACCTCCACTACACAATGAAATTATGTTTTTATCGTGCAATTGTGTGGTGAAAAAAAAATGGAAGCACGATTTCGTTGTACACATGTACAACTTACAATAGAGACGTACTTTCATTATGCATTTTATTTCAACCCCAATTATACAACGGAAACATGATTTTATTATATAACTTTTTAGGAAGTAGTTTCAGAATATGATTAAAGTGCGTCCACATGTGAAGTGCCATTAGCAAAACTGCTAAGGCCAAAGAGTAACTCTCTTTCATGATCCCACTTGATACTCTTTAGGCCCAATACATATTGGGCGTCAGTTTTGTTTACCACATGGTTTTGTAAAGGTTGTTGTTTTCTACACCTTTTCTTAGCTTTTGGAATGACCAATTGAGAATGTAAAATTACATTCTGGATTGATTATATATTATTGATTTTTATAATAATTATTTTAAAACCATATATTAAGATATTTTTTAATTGATGACAATAAATTTTTACAACATAAGAAAATTAAACTCAATAAAATTGGATCATAAAATACGACCACTAAAGTCTAAAGCTTTCTGACCAGTATCACGAACTTGTGTGCAAAAATGAAAAGGGTGCTTGTGGATACGGAAAAAGAAAGGGGGGAAAAAGCATAACATGCAATCTTATGGTTCTCTTTATGGCCTTTCATCCCAATTTTTAATGTAACTTTTGGAAGGATTTTCGTTGATTATCACCTCACAGTTATGTTTACTATAGTATCTGGCTCTGGCCCCCCAAAAAATTCTTTATTGTCATCTTTTTTCACAAGAACAAAACTGTGTCATAATAGCATCTAGAAGGCTAAACAGGCCCATTTGGGGTGGCCATTTTTGAGTTGAAGGTGTAACATTATACGGGCTATACGAGCCATGTGCGACACATGTGAGTGGTGCATAGATTCACGCACACACAAAAAAAAAGACTTATTTTAGCCGAAACAATGAAAAATAACAAATATCATAATTGGTGCAACGTGTATCATTAGTGAGATGCCATGTCAGGATCTTCAATCGATTGTGACAAATCAGATCACTCTCTCTCACACACACAATCCTTTGCAAAATGCAAAGTATTATCATCACAAGTGAATGGCTGTCTTTGTTACACACCAAGCATTTTTTTTTGGACCACAAATTCGCACTCCTTTATGCTACAGAGAGAGAGGTGCTGTGAACTGCATCTCTCTCTCTCTCTCTCTCTCTCTCCTGCTGGAAATGGCAACTCTGCACTCTCTTGCATTGTCCTCTCCACTCTCCAACTCACTTCAGAAGCCACGCTCATGTGCAGGTAACATCACTTTTTCCTATTTTTCTATGAAATGTGCAAAGACTACTCTGAGATTATTTTAGAAGTAAAGTAAGGGTGATGAAATTAAGTTGGGCAATGTATGTATGTTCTCCTATTGAATTTGATAATATTTGTGTTAAGTTAGAAAAAAAAGTTTATTTTTCTTCTCTTCAGCATGCTTGGGGACTCAACTTAAAGGGTTCATCTAAAGTTCTACACCTGAAATTTCATAATTACATTGGAATTATTTTTGTGAGGTTAAGGGCTTTGAATCATTTTCAACTCAATATGGTTTGCCTCTGTTACGAGACACTAGGCATTCCAGGAGGCCAAATAAGATTAACAAAAGGAGGTGGCATTGTTTTCTTTTTCTATGTTTTTGCCCTCTTTTTTGCTTGACAACATAAAATTCCTGGTATGATGCTTCATTTTTCATTATACCATCATAATCATTACAGTAAAAGTTTATAATCTTAAGTTTTCAGACTTCCATCAAATTGATACAATTTCTGAATTGACCACAAAAACATCGGTGGACCAAAATGTGCCATGTTACGAGACATGCAAAGAGGTTATATGTTACTTTGCCTAATTTTCTCCGCTTCTTAAGAATAAGGGGGACTTCAGTGGTATATGTTTTGATTGATGACATCCCATGTTGTAGAGAAAAGTGACATTTTAACTGAGAATCTGCAATTCTTGACAGGATATACACTTTTCTAATGTTGTTAAGTCCCTTTAGTTTCAAGCTACGTTGCACCATTCTATGTGTAGGGCAGTTTCTTGTATCATCTTCATTGACCCCAAAGTGTAGAAGTTCTTTGAACTTTGCATATATATATATTGTTTCTTTGATGATATTTAGCACTAGCAAAATATGAAATAATGCTTGAGTTATGATGTTCCTGGTGAACATAATAGCCTCTTTGTTTATGCAGTCCCATCTTCAATTGTTCATCAAAGTACAAACTCTTCATTCAATGGTCAAACATTACACCTGCCGTGTTTAAGGTTACCTGTGCTAAGACAAAATACTCCCATGCACATGCCTGTTATCATGATGGTCAAACCAAAAATACAGTTCATCCAGGGAACTGATGAACAAACAATACCCGATGTGAGGCTGACCAAATCAAGGGATGGAACAAATGGCATGGCTATCTTCACATTTGATCAACCCTCAGTTTTCGATTCTTCGGGTGAAATAGGCGATATCACTGGATTTTATATGATTGATGAGGAAGGGGTCCTTCAGTCAGTTGATGTAAGTGCTAAATTTGTCAATGGGAAGCCCTCAATAATTGAAGCCAAGTATGTAATGCGGAGTCCACGGGACTGGGATAGATTCATGAGATTCATGGAGCGATACTCAAATGCAAATGGTTTGCAATTCATCAAAAAATGAGTTAATGTGCTAACTCTGCCCTTCTATTCTTTTGCCCTTTTCAGGAAGTTTGTGTTCTACGATATAGTCACATATAAAACCTGAGTGAAATGCTATATTGGCGTACATGTAACTTCAATTCACATACTCATGCATTTTCTGACACCCCAAGATTTTATGAAATTTTGCTTGTCCTGCTGCTGTTTCGCTATCATGTAACTGTTTTCTTATAGACAAGTTGGAAAGCTCATCACGAAATGACTTCCTTCTATTATGTTTTGAATAAGCAAAAAACTGTCAGGAAATATAGTACACCCAACACGCTGCATATTAATATTTTAGTATGTTTTGTTTCCTTTCCGTTTGTTCCGAGAGATATATTAATCAATTTTGATTCTTTTTGGATCAAGATGTATGGATTCATGGTCTTTGTGTTTGTATAGATCTTGTTCGCGGGTTAAATAGATAGATCATCAAAGAGTGTTAAACCACCTCTTGTAAACAAATATCTCAAGTGATTTGTCCCAAGGGTTATGAATGCAAATTTTAGATCAAATAGAAGTGTAACATGTGTTTCGGTTCAAGGAATAAGTAAACAGGGGTGTTTTAGTTTTGACTAAACCTGGAATACCAACTTAAGAAGCAATTAGTTCAATAATGATGGTAAAATAAGGCTTCCTATTATTAATACATTCTTATAAAATTGTAATGTCTAAGCACACGTACTCTAGCATTACATGTGCACCAGCCTTGGTCTAGTTCATCAATGAAAGCTGTGTGGGCTCAAAATCTCCCAAAGACAGTAGTATTTGGGTCCTGGTATGCCAACAATGTGTGCACTTGCAAAATTCAAAAGAAGTCAGATTGGAAAAGTTGTCATATATTATCTAATGATTTACAACAAAACTGTAAGGAAAAATACGAGTATAAATTTGTAGAAGTATCATTAACATTGACAAAAGATCAAGTTTTATTTTTTTTCCCGCTGGTTTTCTAAGAAGAGTTGTTTTATTCTTATAATATTTGTCTGCAGCTCATTTTTTTTCTCTCTCTAATACATTACACATCTTATTTCACACGTCTCATTCTTTTCTTCCCATCCCTCCTAGTTGTAGAAGAAATTGAAAAAAATTAAAACATGAATAAGAGTCAAACTTCTCTTCTATAAGAGAGGTTATCCATGTCAACTTTCTGGATTCTCCATTTTATTGATCATTTTCCTCGTGACATAAGACAGAAATCAAAACCTTGTGCAAATTGTTGGTCTGGGCCTGGTCGAATCAGAATAATTTTCTTCGCATCAGGATTAAGGTGCCAAATGCCAATGGTTTAATTATAACAGCTGTATTTTTTTGAATTAATTATAGGTATGTGTTGCATCACACTATTGGAACAGTACTTTAAAGAGAAAATTGCACAATAATATAATCATACTGAACATATGGAAGACGACAAAAACAGGAGAAAATTACACGCAGATGGAGAAAACAGAATGCTATAAACAATGGCAATTGCTCACTTCCATCTAAGCATTTTCATTAAGGACAAAAATATCATTTACCACACGGTCTTTGCTAAAAACAATGTTAAAAAAAGCTGTCTGGAAAGAAACTTCGGGTATTTTTCTCAAAATATGATGAATTGTTTTATCAAAGCGAATCTACACGTCAATACTTAATAGAGTTTATTTCATTCGTAACAAAGAAATAATGAATTTTCCAGTGACTTCTTTACTACCACCGACTGTTCAAAGGTCATTTAACAAACACAGTATCGTGTGCAATACCATAGAATTTCAGATTTTTAATTAATCAAATTCTAGATTTCACTGCGCCTACTACTTTTTTTAACCCAATATGTAGAAACGTAAATTATACAAACCAGAAAGCAGCTGGCGTGGAAAGAAAACAGCTCATACATTTTCTCTAGTTGCTTCCATTACAGTTAGTTAAACAAGACATCCATTCACACAGGTGCATTCAGCAAAATGAAATATTAACCCAATATACTAAAATGAATGTACCAATTTAACTATGAATAAAGGAACCAGACTATCAAACAATGCAAAAGTAGAAAACAGTAGAACATTTATTTTACTGAAAATTATCAAATATCTCAACAAATTATAGTTTTTGACAGGCTGATGCATCAGAGAAATGTCGCTTCAACTGATCTATCCGTGACTTCAATGGTTAAACTTGTTCTGGTTTGCCATTAACTGTAATAATTTTGTTTATATTTCCTATATGAATCAAATGAATAAAACTATTACATGAAAGGAATTATTAAACCTCCCAAATCATTCTAGGAACCACTAAGGAGTGAGGAGAATACATGAAGCAGAAATCAGAAAAACCTGTAACACAAAAATGTGTATAGCAAAGAATATGTCTCCATGTCAAGGGTTTCAATGAGGGAAGCTCGCTCAATATCCTAAGACACAAGTTCAGCAGTAAGTCCACAACAACACCCAACAATAATTTGTAATTTTTCTCCAATTCAAGCAAACCATTGTTAAGTCTGCATTAAGCCTTAAGCACCCTGCAGATTTTTTCTCCCTTCCATTCATGATTGATTTCTTCGCTCATTCTTCCAAGAATTTTTTGCAACTTCAGCAGATGAATCATTGGAATCTCCACTACCATCCTTTGGTTTGGAGAAGAAAGGATCCCATTCATGAGGTCCTACCTCATGCTCTCCCTCAGGCAACAAAGCATATTTCCAACTGTTCTCCTCAATGAAGTTGTCATCTGTGCGACCTTCAATAATATCCTTCCTCAAATTTGTAACCTTGTCAATTACTGCTTGCACCGCAACATCAAATGCATCTTTAAGAGTTTCTAATTTGGAGCGAGGATCAGCATATACTAGTCTTGGAATGAGACTAATGACCTCTTCTCTCATGATCTTCACCTGCTCAGGAGGTATCTGACTAAGCCTTTCCTCTATACTGATATTCCTCTTGCGGATATCATCCTCTGGAATGAAGACAGAATACTTAGTGTAATTCTTGGGAAGATGCCAAGTATATTGTGTATATGCTGAGCCAGGATGGAAGAAAACAGGTATACAACCAGCCAACATTGAATCAAAAGCAGATCTTCGCGTGTACGAATCACCCTGGGGTTGCAAGCAGAAAAGTGAGCTTTGAAACATCTGCATTATGCTGCTGGGAGAATGACATTTGCTTTCGCCAAAGTCGCATTCCAACAGCTTACAAACATTTGACCTTCTGCATTGATCAATTAACTGACCCCTGATTGATTTGGGGTTGCCAGGACGGGGAGCACCAGCAAAGGAGAAAAGCCACTTCCTATCTAGTTGCCTCATTCTATCTTGCCACATGAACACATCAGCATCCTTTGCAGGGTGGAAGTATGTAGGATACGGAATTCCAAAATCATTTGCATTCCAAGGGCTGGACTCAACCACAAGCATTGACATATTCTTTGCTGCTGGTAAAAACAGAAGCTTATTGCCCCAATCCGATTCTTCCTCAGATAGTCTCCTGAAATCCCATGTTATCCTTCCCGCAACAAGAAAATGGTCTCTTCCATTCATTGTGCTCCACTCTGGCCTCTTCATGAGCCAGTGAACCAGATCAAGAGAAGCAGCATCCCTCATTGAAATATTATAACCCCAAAGATAACGTGCTATGTCAAATCCAGCATAAAAGGGCACAAAAACCGCAGCAGCAATGGAGGAATCATTTGTCAAGCACTCATACTGCTTCATCCGGTTGCCAAATATCACATCAACAGCAAACTGATTAGTAGCATACCAGCCAGTATTAGAGAACACCCCTTCAGCATTCTCAAGGGGCGGACCAAGGCCAGCATTGGTGGTGAACTTACACATATTAGTCCAAAGACTCAAACTTTTGCACTCCTTCAACATATCCTCATTAAACCTGGAGGGAAGGTCATGCACATAAATGTACCTCCCCCCACAGGGATCACTCTTGTTTTCAGAAGCTCTCATTGCTCTCATAAAAGGGAAAATCTTCTCGGCGCGAGGGGTGTCAGTGTCAGCATCACTCCGCCGCACATCGGGATCAGGTAAGCCAATCTTTCTAGGAGAGGCTTGCACTTGATGGATTGGGGGAGGTTCATAACCAACAGAAACAGGTGTTGTTGATAGGGTTGAGTGATCTAGATCAACATGATTATTATAACTATTCTTTCTACTGCTATTGGCATTGGTATCATCTCCTGAAAGTACCACAAAATGGAAGTAAAGGAGCAAAAACCAGAAGAAAGCAGAAAGGGATGCTAAACAGCAAAGGCGGGAATTCTGGTTCTTTGCTGCTGCCCCTTTTTCCATTTGGTCAGGGCGCTTTCTCATTGCATTTCAATTCAAACAAACAAACACTGATTCATAAGGGTCACAGCCAAATCGAAAAACCTGATACAACAGAGATTGTGATTGCTGAGTAATCTGAGAGCTCAAAACAAAGGGAAGGAAAAAAAAAGAGTACAACTTTGCAGGTATGCTAAATACTAAAGAGTGATCACAACAAGACAAGGAAATGTGAAATTGACGTTGTTGGAATGAAATCAACAACGAGTGATAGACAGCACTTGACAGAGAAAAAGAAAAGAGGAATGAATGAATGAGGAGTGACCTTGTTTGTTTGAATTTGTTCCTTAGATTAGGCAAAACGAAATCGTATGATCAAAAGAGAGAGAGAGAGATGGTGACATACAAAGAGAGAGAGGAATCGAGCATATGAAGGAGTGAATTTTGCAGAGAGATTGATAAATGAAGGAGAGAGGGAGGGTGGCGCATGTTAGTAACGAGCGCGGGGGATTGTCTTACATGTCGGTGTCGTGTGAGATTGCGACGCGTAGGGTTGATGAAAGTGTGAGGTTGTTCCCATCATTTTGCATTGCATGAATTTTGTAATAACTCCGCGTCAATAACTTGGGGCTACCAACAAATCCCCAAGTTTATGTCTTCCACTCATCATTTTTTATTTTATTTTATTTTTAAAACTTTCAATAATTTCTTTTTTTTTTTAAGTACTAGCATATTAGGTGAATATAAAATATAACTAAAAACTACAGTTTATTCAAACGATTAAAAAACATCCAAATCTCACACCGACTGCTTCACTTCTTAAAGTGTAACTTATATAGTTTATATATCCGTTAAACAATTTCACTACTAAGATGAAATCTAACACGTACATTATCAATGTGTTATATCCTCCTTTTTGGGTTTCCTTTGAATAGAAAAGGTATAACAAATCGTTTTTCTCAATAAATCACCATTAGGGGGTTTAGCAATTTGCAACCTTTTACACTTTAAAAACCCTACTTTTGCTCAAGGCTACTTTCTTTCCTTTTCTTTATAATATTTATTTATTGGTATGAATTTAACATTTATCCAATGACTTTTTTATATATACAGTACAATTCTTTCCTTTTTCAAAGTTATTCAATTTCCGTTTCTACGGAAAAATAGATTAATTCCAAGATTTATATAAATTATGTTATTTTTATGCTATAAAAAGGCATAATGAAATGGATTAATTTATAGTAATAAAAAATTATTCGAATAAATTAGATTGGTGGGCTCATGCACGCGGACTAGGTCCCTAACATACGTGTCAAAGACATTTTGGTCGCCTTATATCGTATATAAGTTGGTTTTTTGGAAGGCATTTTTTTATATCGTATATAAGTTGTTTTTTTCTTCAGCTGTCAAAGACAGGATCAACAAGGGAGGTTGATTGGAAGTTTGAACCTGCCGAGGACTAAACAAGTGCATAAAAGAGAACACATCATTGGAAATGTGTCATTTTTTTATATCGTATAGAATGACATTGAATTTGATCCAAAGACGTCTACGTTCGGAAATCAACAAGTATCTGGATTTTATTATCATCATCAACCATGATCACATATTCTACAGATTATGAAAGGAAGATATAAAAGCATTTCAGATTTTTTTAAATAGTGAAATTAAATGGTGGTAGTACAAGCAAGACAGAAAAATGATTCAGGATCAAACATCCAAAGAATCTTACGGCCAAGAATCTGGAGTGACCCTTTCACTGATAGTAGAACCAAATTGTGGGCCTCCTTTCCTATATGAGATAAGAAACTCAATAGGGTATCCCTTCAGCTTGTGAGGAACAATTCCAAGATCATTGAAAGTCAAAGCTGCAAATTTCATCAAACAAAAAATGTGGGACATAAGAGACACAGTTCTATAATGTCTCGAGAAAAAAAATGACCTTATGATCAAATAAAGAAACTTACCATTTTCTGAAACAACGGTATCTGTAGTCAAAGCCTGGATCTTATCCAGATTTAATATCTCAGGAACAGGTAGTGGAAAGGGGACCTTGTTTAGTAATATTTCTCTTGGTGTTGCCAATGCCTGAAATCAAACATACCATACACAACGTTGGCATTTTACAAAACCACAGCTTCACACTATAAACTCGCAACATTAAACGAGAATTCATCACCCGTAACGTAAGCAGCCAATACCCAGCTAAAACAAGAAAGGACCAAATGATAGCTATCTTTCAACTCACAAATGTGATTCAGAGCTGCAAACTAGGAGCCTTATGCCACATAAATAGTTAAATACACAGCAAATTATCTCAAATCTATGTTTGATTGCAAGTTCATCTACATTTTAAGAGTAGGGATTTGAACAAATTTTATTTGACTGGGGGAATATTGCCTTGTTGCCATGAATGATAATCTGATGGGGACCAAGAATGGTTGGGTATTATTATTTCAAATAGAAAAAGAGATTGGCAGATTAATCTAAGATATGATAAGTTGTTGGTCTATGAGTTGGGCTCTATTACAATCCCAGTTACATATTTACTATTGAACTGGATACATAAGAAACAAAGTGAATTCAATATGCATCGAAATTTTATAAATGTGAAACTCCTAGAATTGTATTCTATTTATAAATATCTCAAACAATATTAACCCCACAAGACCAAAGGTGTGTTCATTACTGGCTTGGCTTTCCAATGGTAAGTAGACATCAACAAATTAGAAGTGGTTAACACTTAACACACCTTTGCAATGGGGAAAGGCACCTTCACATATCGAGGCCATTCTCGAATTGTATCAAACATAACGTCTGCCTGCAATTAACACAGATTCTACATCATTTCAACAATTTCTTCTTCCAACTTTTCCCCAACAAATAGAACCTCTTGTTTTGACAAGATATGAAATATAAAATTCTAAATTGCAAAACAATAAAGAGATAAAGAGTTTACCAATTCATGCACAGTAAAGATCTCTGGACCACCCAGTTCATAAATTTTTCCCATGCTAGTGCCATCATCCTTCAAGAGTGAAGTGAGTGCAGCAGCAACATCAATAACATAAACAGGTTGGATCCTGCAATAATTGCATTTGTCAGATAAAAAAAATGAATTTCAAAGCTGAAAGAAGTCAGAACCAGTAACAACACAATTCACTTTGGTAAAAAAAGAAAAAAAAAGATTGAAGTTCATAGTAATTGCCTAATAGATTTATACATACTTTGTGCTCCCATCTCCAAACAACGGAAGAAAGCCATACTTTTTAGCAAAATGAGCCCATGGATTCAAAATCCGATCCTCTGTACCAATCATTACAGCAGGTTTCAAGATTGTGGCCTGTAGAGGTTAGCATTAGAATTCTGATATTATACTATTAACTCTTGCAACATGGCAAAGCATGAAAATGCCCCATATTCCAGTGCAAAATGACCACACATATCAAATGTTTTTTACATCATCATTTACATGAAAACCAATATGTATTTATAATTGGTTATCTGGTATACAATCAATCATCACTTGCAGTGTGTTTGGTTAGAGGGAAATGAAGGGGAAGAGAGGCAAGGGAGAGTTTTTTCAATTTTACTGGTTTAAAAATATGGGAGGGAAGGGGAAATAAAGAGGCTCAATTCCCTCGCCTCCTATTTGTATCCCCTTCAATATTGGGGGTTTTGGATAGTAAGTGGTTTATAATTCTTGAACTTTCCAGACTAAACTGTCCCCAAATTTTATTTTACCTTTCATCTCCTCCATTACTATTAATAAGTGTCAGTATATTATCCTTATTTTCCCTCCCCTCTACTTCATTAAAATCTCACCTCTCCTCCCCTTCCCTTCCTTGAACCAAACACACTGTTAAAAACAGGATAAATAAAGAAATAAATAAACAAACAACTAAATAAATAAAACACTTTCTGAAGAAATTTGGACAAGTAGCAAGTTAATGATATCAAACTATCTTTTTACTTAATATATTTAGGAGAGTGCTAAATAAACTCCAAAACCTTACAAAGAATGAGTCAATCATTTTTCATTTACCATTTCTTTATAAAATAATAGAAGCCAAGACAAAGACAAAGACAATCAATAGTTCATACTAATATAATTAATGTACCAGGGTGCTAAAAGAAATATATTGGCAGGGTCTTTGACTTCCATAATTCAGTATAATTTGTTTTTATATTTTTTAAGAAAAAACATCAATTAATTTCATCCACAAACTTATTAAAACAAGAATGTGGCCTTTTGGGAATGGATTTTCTCATGTTGAATTTATCATGTTAAAAATTTGTATTTACCATTCACAAATTTTGTAGGTCCCACCTATGTAATGTACATGAAGAGAGAGACAATTTTCAAATGACAAGGTCATGTGAAAATACAACATGAGAGGATTCATTCTCTAGCCTTTCTTGTTTACCCTCAAATGTGAATGGCTAGAGTGAAAAACTGCTGCTCTTACACATGATAAAGGAACTAGAACTCTAGAAGTAAATTATTTAGTCTGGACACTGAGAAAATTAAATGTACCTCAGGTAGTTCCCTTAAAATCATTTCCTCAGCAGCTGATTTAGTTCTGAGCATCCTAGATGGAGATGAAGGAGATGCACCTAAACAAGAAACTTGAATAAATCTCAGGATACCACCATGCTCTTTGGAAATCTGCAACTCACAGACCATTACTATACAATTAATAAAATTAAAAAACCAGGTCAAGTTAGGATAGGAAACCACAAAACTTTAAAATAATACAAATATTCAAACTAAGCCATGCTTTGCATGGCTCCATATTAGGTCACTTAATATGGACTAACCATCACAATTGTCTTATGCCTCTGACTCAATACTCAAACGAAATCCCTTAAAAAATAGTTTATAAAGCAAAGCTTGCAAGTTGCTAGACACTCCTCAGCCCACATGAACCGCTTTGAACTTATACACTTAATATTTTCCTCGGGCAAACTCATTTTACTCAACCAAGCACACCAATAAAATTTTAAATTAATTGTAAAATTGTTTTGGGAGACTTTCTTTTACATAATTCAAATTTCGAGCCATGGCACAGCAGTAAAGTTGTGCCTTGGTGATCGGTTGGTCATGGGTTCAAATCCACAAACAGTCTCTTTGCATATGTAAGGGTAAGGCTGTGTACAATGATCCTCCTCCATACCTTCACATAGCAAGGAGCCTCAGGACACTGGGGACTGGGGTACGTTAGTTTTATTCCAGTATCATGATAGGAGGCACTATTTAAAGAGAACAGTTGAACACTGATCCAGCATACCCCTCTACAATCTACACAAGTGCAGCACCACTTTTTGGGGGTAGAGGGAGCAACCAGAATAGTTACAAAACATGTAAAGAACTTAATATGCAGTTTGAGACACTGCCACACAGAAAAATTTAGACATGACCCACATTTGCCACTTGGAATAATTACTAGTTGACCAGATTACATAATAAAATAAACAAATTCTTAAGAAACTCCCACAACAGATAAACTTGACATGTTGACTTTCTCTGACCCTTTTCTCTCAAAGGTTCTTGAACATCCTAAATTATACAATTAAATTTATTTGCCTTTTAAGAACTACAATGAGCTATTGTTATTACGTATCAGAAATAAAAATCAATAAGCAAGCATGCACATAAAAAGAAATGTTTTAACCGAGAAAGAGCGAAAAGCAAGTGAATGATGACAGCAAATGTAAAAGAACATACCTTTGCTAGTTGCTCAGCCATGTGATAGTGCACTTCTTCAAAGCTGTAGTTTCTTGTCTCATAATCCCTTCCTGCCAACAACCAAATAAGGCAGAATGAGTGTGTGATTGAAACACAAAGAGTCGTATACTTCAACATATTGAAACATTCAAAGCGTAAAATTACAAGACAAGATGTATACCAATAAGGTTGATAACAACATTGGCCTTAGCCATCACAGCTTTTACTGAACTTTCATCCCTTGGATTGTATTTCATGGGTACAATCTGGGCATATTAATCACTGGAAGGTTAGCACAAATAGCAGATAGAAATAATCCACACACATAGCACTATTAACCTTTCCATTCTGACCAAAAAGAAAGAGGAGGCAAGAGAGGACTCTACACATATAAAAACATTATCTTAACTACCTGTCCCAAATCCCCCATCAATTTGAGATGACGGGGATTATCTTCAGAGCCTCGGAAAGGAACTAGGACTTGAGATCCCATTTTAGCTAGACAAGGGAAACAACATCACCAAAAACAATCAACACAATACAGTTAGGGGGGAAAAGTAAAAGCTGTAACAGAATTCATTCCAAAATATTTTATTTACAGGAAAAAAAAAATTAACATTCTGATAACATTTTTCTAAAACAATTATAAATCCCAGAAACATACATACCAAGTTGTTGGACAACATAACGACCTAAGAATCCAGTTGCCCCAAATACTGTAGCAATAATGCCACTGCAAAAAGAATTGCTTTCAAGCATTACTTTATCAACCTAGCAGCTGTATAAGCTAACAAGACTACTTTAACAATGCATCAACATCTTCTAAGCCTTCACTTAAATTAAAAAGAAAAGAAAAAAAGCAAAGGTAAAAAAGAGAATTCAAGTGTTAAGTAAATCAAGTATAGAAGATCAAAAGAAGAACAGAAGATTTTAATTCTCCATAAGATGTACCTAATCATTCATGGTCAATTAACCATAATTCATACTGTAAGACTCTTTTTCAAAATGACAACCCTTTCTATCCAATCATAATGCTCAATAACCAAATTAAACAAAGAGAATCTAGCCTTTAGAAGAACAATTAAACCTAGACTTAAGACTTCATTAAAATGGCTCAAAGCACAACAAAAATCCATGACATGACTTCAAAAAGATATAATATTAAATGCCATAGACCCAGCCAAATAAGTCAATTAGTGATAACACAAAAGATTATTTACAGTGTCTGATCCTTTTTAAACATGCAAAATCAATCTACAGTTACAGTTGAGTTGTATCAAACCATTCTTGCAATATTGTCTTGAACATCACTTCATCCTAAGAAACACAACTTCGTTTGTTGAAAACTCTAATAAAATTCTTATAGCATAGGAACTTCATCCAATTAGGAAAATTAATATGATCTCCTTCTATACAACATAAATCAAGAGGTGAAAAATCACCTATACTAAGCATCTAAGTGCAGTAACACCAGCTCAAAATTAACAGGCAATGGAGAAATTACAAGTTGTTGGCCACACTCTCACTCTAGAGTTCAGACTACAGTTTAGTTTAGTTTTGTTGCTCATGCAAGTCCTGCATGGTCATAATCGGATCCCATAAATCGAGTCCATGGCATTGCATCCCCAACCTAGAAACTCACTCCTGCATCAAGCTTAAGCGAAATAGAATTCTCAAGCCTCATCTATACCATTCATATAGCTCTCCAGGATCTGCTTCAATAAATCAAGGACTTATTTAACAATCCAAGCCCAATCCACTTGACAATACAAGTAACACCAAAGTCACAAGCCTCACTTGACAGCTCAGAACTCATATAATAAATAAATCTAAATTCTAAACCCGTTTCGTTTTCCTTTACATGTTTCCCCAATCTTCGAGGACCTAAACACTTGTTTTACTTGAAAATGTAGGTCCTCAACCAACAATAATGATAAATCAAGTAATCTCATTACGAAAATCCAAAAAACAAAAAAAAAAACCTAGAGCGAGAATGAAGAAGGAATGAGGTAAACCTGACGGAGGATCGTCCACCAGTGCCCTTACGAACGAGGTGACCAACTCCCTTGGTGGCGAGGGTAGAAACGTAACGCTCGTGATCCATTCCATAATCTGAAACAACAAATCACAATTAGCTGAAAACGAAGCTGAGTTAGAGCGAGACGCAAACATTACTCGGAAATGGAAGATTACGGTGATCGGAAATTGGATAGATGGACTTGAGCGACGTCGATGGCCTCAGCGATTGCTGCCCTAAGCGCCTAGCAATGGTCTGCATCTTACCGTGCCCACACTCACACACAACGCAACAGAAGAAGAAACTCAACACAAATGCAATTGGGACTGTGGAGGGTGCACGCGAACGTTGTCAACGACCTAAGTTGGGCTCCATGTTATAGTGAGCCCAGATCTGTGCTCCATCAATTCCCTTGGGGGAACTACTTTGCACACCCAATGTTTTTCTGGTACACCCAACAACTTCTTTTGTTTTTTCAAAATTACCCCTTTTTAAAAACATACAGATTGCAAATTCGTATGAAGAATTCATACAGATTGACAATCCGTATGATTCTTATGGATTCTAATCCATAAGAATCATACGGATTGTCAATCTGTATGAATCCTTCATACAAATTCACAATTCGTAACGACAAATCCATAAGGCCAACCTTCCCTACCTCCTCCTCACCAACTCCGCTACACCACCTCCGCTGCACTACAGCACCGCCACCTCCTTCATGGCCATTGCCCTCCCTCTGGTCACGTGAGGTCACCGCCAACCTCCTTCGCGTGAGGTCACCACAGATCGTTGTGTGAGGTACCTTCGCTCCTCCTTCATCGTCACGCGAGCACCTCCTCCTCACGCCGCATGCATCCTTTGTCGCCGTCAACCTTGTTGTAGAGGTCCATGGTCTTATGGAATACGAATTCATAATGGCCTTATGGATTGCGAATCTGTAATGACCTTACAAATTGGTAATCCATATATGTTTCCTATAAGGATATTTTTGGTTTTTCACCCTAAATGCTGGGTGTACCAGCAATTATGTTGGTGCCCAAAGCAACGCCATGCCCTTGGGCTGTGAAGCCCCTTCAAATCATTTTTTTATATTAATAAATAATTATGGCTACATTTTAATTGTAGTCCCTTTAATATGTGATTTGCAATTTTGTTCTTCACATTTTAATTTTTATTCAAACTTCAATTTTTCATACGTTTTAGTTTTTTTATTTTAGTACAATTAATCCTAGACTTAAAATATACCATCAAGAAATACTTTAAAAAATCAAAATGTAAAGATAAAAGAAAAGAATGCATGCAAATTTGAGAAATGAACCATAATTACAAATTTTATAAATTCTGGGAACTAAAATCACTGGAAAAATAAGAGAACTAAAATCGTAAATGATACAAACCACTAGTTGATTTTTTTTATATTATACTTAAGTGATTCTTGGTTTCAGTGTTTATTTTTTTTTTTAAATAATTTTTATTTTCAAATTTTCAAGATTTATAAAACATGTATCAAGAAGTAAGTACTCTAAGGAGTCTCCGCGTTTTAACTTTTTCATAAAAGACCGAAAATATTGATTTGCTGTTTTCAATTTTTAGTCTATTTTTTAAAATATTTTTAGAGAAAATATTTTATAAATTTTAAGCAAACATATTTATCTCTTATTTTCTGTTTTTTTAAATGAAAACAAAAAACACTCAAACTAAACACAACCTTAAACTTCCATCAATTTTATAACATAACAGTGTATCTTGATTACTAATATACTTTTTTCTTGATTTATGATGCTATTACATTAATTAAGCAAAATTAGTATAATGTCAAAAAATAAAAATATCAATCTTATTTGAGCCGGATAGATACGCGACAACTTTGTTTCCTATTCAAGCTATAATAATATTTTTTGTAATTTTACTGGGAAAATAGTGACATTTTATTCAAATGAAAATATTCATCCTTTTACCCATACGTTTACACGAACAATGTTCTAGCATTTTTATTTTTTTTATCATTCCACTTGTTCATTTCTTCAAGGTTCAAACAATTGCGCCGATCATCTACTTAAATTCAAAATGATTGTGTAACATGTCAAATTCTGCTTCCACTTATATACTCATATTCTCACGTCTCAAGATGATATATTAAATAATAAATGATACTACATTTTAACAATTACTCAGCTTTTTATGATTGAACTGAGGTGGCATAAACATTTAGATGCCACTTAATAAAACTACCAAGCCACTTGTCAATAATGAAATCGTATGAAAGTTTTCATCTAGCATAATGCTTTTGACTATTGAGTGAGCCAGTTCAAGATCATCAATATGGTATTCCTATTTCCTAGCATTAAGGACATGACAAAATGTAGCATTATATGGCAAGGGATAGTTCACTAGCGAATGATGATACTGTACAAAACAGTTAATTACATTGTCAACGAGCATATAAGAAAACTAATCAACTACGTGGAAGAGAAAAGATAATCAAATAGCATAGGGTCACAGGGAAAATACCAGCCAACAAATGGCCTTAATTCCGAAACACTGCTAACAAAAAATATGTTTGCGTGTCATTGGAATTATCAGAAAATAAGAACATTAATGACAAAATAGCTATCAAATCCCTTAGATGAAGGATCGAATTTACTTATATTTAGTCATGAGTATCGTGTATAGACTAGGACAGTTCCTAAACTCTCTCCCTCTTATATATATTTATATCCTATAAATGACTCAAAAGGAATAACAAGGTGAATAAAATACCTTCTCTTGTGACAAAATAGTGTAATGAAAAAGACTAATTCCAACTCTTACCTTGTGTTTGGATTAGAGTGAGTATCTCCAAAAAAAAAAATTTAAATTCTATATTTTTTGAGAAAATTTGAAATCTCACTATTTTAGTCAATCAAAATTATTCATAAAAATACCAAAAATTAAATTTCCTTTTAAATACCCTATCCAAACAAACTATTTTTTCATGAATCATTTTAAATTCCTTGAAAAAATGAATTCTCCCGTTAAATTGTTTCATCCCAAGAAAGGGTTACACTTTTCTAAGCAAGCAAAAGCCTACTGCCTCATTCTCAAAACTGTTATTCAACATTATTGAAATCAATTCAGACGCCCATGTTTTCTTTCCTGTAAAGGGCGATCATCTTATTCCATGTTACAAAGCAAGCCCCAACCATGCATGAATTCCTCAATGTGGTTTATGGGGATGAACCAACTGATGATACTTTCAAACTGGAAAATAATTTCTCCCACTGGAGTGCTTAATCGATAAGGGCTCACTCGTGCATCAGCTCATTTTATGTCTCAGCATGTTTCCAATGCAGCAGTGACAGCAACTGAGGCATCGTTACTGTTTCTACTCGAAATGTCTTGAGCTCTTGCTGCCCACTAACTTCGAAGGCTCTTAAGCTCATACCACCTCCATCATTGAAGGTTTTGATGCATTTTCATCCATTTTAAAAGTCTGGTATGCCACTTGACCGCGATGAATACTCCGTCACCAACTTCAGAAACATAGATGACTTGTCCTCTAACAGCCTAGATGGACTATCAAACTCTGCAACTCGACCTGTAAAAATGTTAAATCGACTTCATTAAGCACAAAGAGTGAATTATAAATGAACCAAATTCAACCCAACCATCTCAATCACTCAATTTTAGAACACATTTGAGTTTTATTTCCTTTTCGTGCTGTGCATCAAAAGGAAACACACAGAAAACAATCATATAGATCCATGCTGCTCCCTGACAGTTAATTTAGCAGCAATCAGAAGTGAGCAAAGATATGTGGCAACATACAACCCACTCAGAAATTAACAGACAGCCCATTTTGGGTACTTTGTTGACAAAGCTGAGATAAACAAGTCAGGTTTAACTTATAAGAGATGTTTAATTCATTTACTTTCTTAATTTCTTCTCCCATAAGTATTTTTTTAACGAGTTTGTCCAAATTGAGCCTAAAATGATTTGATACAAACAATATAACTTGATCTAGCATTAACAAATAAGAATCAGCTAGGTGATGAATGTCAATTCTCCTATGTGATTGTAAGTTTCTTCATTTTCTTGGCATATGAAAGTTACTTTATTGGAACAATTTCCCATAGCTGCAATGGTAAAAGAAAATGCAAATGGATGAAATTACAACATTTGCCTTCAACAACATTCGTTTTAAGTTTTAACTGTCAGACAATGCAAAGCCAATAGATGTATGGCTGAAGAAAACAAAAAAGAGCAAATAGCATGCGATTCAATAATACGCACCATCACTGAGTACCAGCACTAGATCACTGTCAATAACAGTAGGAATACGATGTGCAATAGTGCACACAGTGCAATCTCTAAACTCTCTTCGAATAATCTTCTGGATAAGATTATCAGTAGCAGTATCAACCGATGCCGTTGCTTCATCAAGTACAAGTATCTTTGATTGCTTCAGCAGAGCTCGACCCAAAGAAACAAGTTGACACTGTCCTACACTCCAATTATCTCCATTCTCCAGCACTGCAGATTTAAAATAAATCTTAAGATAGCTACTTGTGATTCCAAACATTTTTCCTTTCCTTTCACAATTTTTAGGGGTGGGGAAAGAAAAGTTACAATGCCATAATCCAGTTTTTAGGATCCTACCTGGCATATCAAGCTTTCGCTCTGTCTCACGGATTATATCTCCAAGTTGTGACTTATCAAGGGCCTGTGATAACTCAAAGCAATCAAGCAGAGCATAACCTCCTACTCCTACTTAAGTAGCATTAATAGTACCCATTTTCTCTATTTAAAAGCTCTTATTATACACACACATTTAAAACCCAAATGCAATGCTATTTATTTTTTCCTCACATACAAACACACTTTATAGACATTTACAGATTAAGCGAATACTGTGTAATTTTAACTAAATGGAACTATCCAAGTAATACAGACCTCCCAAATCTCTTTATCAGAGTGCTCATCAAGAGGATCAAGATTGCCTCGAATGGTGCCTTCAAATAAGGTTGGATCTTGTGGTATGATACTCAAATGACTTCTAAGATCATGAAGACCAATTGATGAAATATTAATGTTGTCTATAAGGATACTCCCTGCCTCCGGTTCAACCAATCGAAATAATGCTTGAATCAAGGTAGATTTGCCACTGCCAGTACGACCAACTATTCCAATCTTCTTCCCACCAGGAAATGTGCAGGATACTCCGTGAAGCACCACGGGAAGATTTTCCTTGTAACGTACCTTCAAAAGGAGATGCATCAGCATGAGAAAGAGCTGATTGCAGTAGAATAATCATTATAAAAACTTTGATGCATATCACATTGCTAAGAGCTTAGTTTAGATGCTAAATGAGTGCAACAAACAATGATATATAAGGGATAATTTTACCTCTTAAAAAAGAAAAGGACAAAAGCAAACTATAAAATGACTAGAAATTCAATTAAAACGATAGGACAAGCATGTGCTTCTTAGTGAAAACAAGGAGCAAAGAACATTCCTAATGTGAATTTGAGCTGAGTACCTTCAGATCAATTAATTGGATTGTCCCATTCTCAGGCCATGAGGATGGAGGACGAGAATCTTCAACAATTGCTGGTGCTTCACTAGGAATTTGGCTGTATTGATAAATTCTTTCAATGGATATGATTTTATTTTCAAGTTTGCAAAAGCTAAGTATCCATCGTGATAGACGTGCATTTAAATTCAGGCCATATGTTACTGCAAGTCCAGCCATGCCTATACAGAAAAGTCTTAGTGATTAGCAACAGAATATTATCTCATATTGCATTCTGCATGATCTCAAACCATCACTTATTCCCTTTCCTATAATACAATGTAATACCAATTATATCATAAACAGCTGCTTGAAGCGGACAGAAAACAAGTAATCAGAATGAAATACTCACTGGGATCAATACTTCCATGGGGAAGGCTGACAAGTAATACCAGGCAGAAAGCAAAAACAAAGGTTGAAAGTAATTCCATGCGCAGGCAGAGCCACTCAATAGCTGCAAGACTACAGAAGAATGGTCGTGCAAAACAATCCAGAAGATAGAGGTTCCTCTTCATGAACCTTTTTTCTTGTCCAAAACCTCTAATGGTGGCTGCTCCAGCAATTGATTCACCAAAAAGATGTATAATTGGAGATTTTTGGATGCTCACGATACGTACTAATTCCCTTGAGGAAGCCATGTAGTATTTCTGCAAGGAATTAGTTTATGGTCAAAATTTTCATTTGATCACACATAGGGTAGACAAACAAGAAAGAAAAGATGCAATGCATTAACGGAGGATTTATAGTCCTTTATCAATGTATTTTCTCCATACCCCTTGAATAATATTTTCCCCAAAAAGAATGATGAATTGATATTTGTCAAATAAATGGACCTTATTCTATCCTACATAACTTGATTTTTGGCTTCAGAACACAACTTTTTTCTGTTTCTTTTTGGAAAGCAGTTTTGAAGATTAAAAAATAAGCTGGAAGATCTCTAATTACCTGCATCCACAAACAAATAATAGCCAACGGGACTACTAGGAGCAAAACTTGCCATGTAACATCTGTCATTACAGCAACAATGCCAATAAGTTGTATTGTTGATGAAGCAAACCCTCCAAGTCTAAAAGGAATATCAAGATCCACAACACTTTGATCAATTGAAACCTGATGGGATACAAATAACCCATTATATGTTTGTACACCATACATGGAGAGACAGATTAAAAAAAAAACAAAGGAGCAAGGAAAAGACAAGAAAACTTACACGATTCAAGATCCTTCCAGCTGGTGTAGAGTCAAAGAAAGACATTGGTGAATGGAATATGCTTCTAAGCATGTTAAAAAATAGTTTCTGTGCAGCTGCTAGACCAAATGTAGCCACGAGAACAGCCCTTACAAAGATGAACCATGAGCTGCCAAAAGCAAGGGCCATGTAAACAAGAAGAAGAACTGTGGGAGTTACTTTGGGTTGGTCTCCCTTAGTTTGAGGATTTGCCCAAGCCATCCACCAATTACTGGCAATCTGAAGGAACTGAAATAATGTTTGTGCAATGATTATGAGTGGAATCAATACACCTTTGTATGCTGCAGCCATGTATGACAAGTACACCTTCATGCTGACTCTACCTCTAACCCTCTCCTCTTCCTGAACAAGCTGTTTTTTTCTCGAGCGTTTTGCTTTCTTCTTCTCCTTAATTACTTTCTGATCTGATGATCCCTCCTGAACTTCCTTAGCCAAACTCTCAATATCATTTGCAGAAGAAATGGATGTCTTACTGGTCATAATAGTGTCATCCAAGGGTACATTTTCATCTGAATCTTCTGAGTGATTAGGAATATCCATAGCCTCTATTGCTTCATGGTGAGCTGAAACTAGAGTTTTAAAATCTGTTCCGGCTTGTAAAAGATCATCATATTTTCCTGCCTGTATGATGTGGCCTTCTTTAAGAACCTTCAAAATTGAAAAAAAAATGAGAAAATTATTTTTGCTTTGTATCAACCACATAATCAAACCCACAGATAGGGGTGTGCAAAAAAACCGGTTCGGATTGAACTAGAATGTAACCAAACCTAAACTGAATTGGTTTCTTCCCGAACTAAAAAAAAACTTCGTACCCCATTGCCCGGAGGCTCTTCGTTATGCGAAGGTATGGGGGAGGGATGTTGTACGCAGCCTTACCCTTGCATATGCAAAGAGACTGTTTCCGGATTCGAACCCATGACCAACAAGTCACCAAGGCACAACTTTACCGCTGTACCAGGGCTCGCCCTCGGTTTCTTCCCGAACTAGTTTAAGAAAAAAAAAATGCACTGTTTTATAAAAACAATTCGGTTAAATCGTTTCTACAAAACCAGTTTGGTTAACCGAACTGGTTTTCACTTGGATATTTTTTTATTTGAAAAAAAAATGTTCAAAAACCAGTTCAAAACTAGTCTGACTCTTAGAATCGGTTTAAAACTGATTAAAAACCAATTCAGTTCAAAACCAGTTTTTTAAAATTAGTTCGGTTTTGAACTGGTTTCTAAATCCGGTTGACTATTTGGATATAAAACCGAACCGGTTAAAACAATTTGAAACCAGTTCGGTTTGATTTTTTTATCAAACTAGTTTTTGCACACCCCTAGCCACAGATAATTAAAAGAGAATTCTTCCTAGTCTTTGAAAAAATTAAATATCTTCACTGAGAAAGATAAATTACACATGTTGGCACAAAAAAAAAACTTTTTTTTAAAGTACCAGGCAGCAATAATGACCAATTCATATGAGTTCACTCAGCCACCCAGGAGGCAGCTGCCACAAAACAGAACAATATCAAGGGAGGGATGCAGGAGTTCCATCACCAAATAAGCAGCTTCAATCCATTGAGCACAGATCAATTTCATATAGATGCAAAAGTAACACAATTTTCCTCTTGCCTTGTAGATACAGCTTGTTAACATCTCATGTCAATATATAATACCATTACATTAATTTCACATAGTCAATCTTAAAACCAATTGCTTTGTTGTTTTAGATATGTTTCCTAATCATATATCTGAAATTGTAAAGATTTAACTGTGTAATATTAAAAAGAAAGAATTAAGAAGGCAACCAGGACATGAGGGAAGAAAAAATGCATTAGACTGAAACAGTAGAGAGCAACTGCAACCCCTGATCATGCAGGGAATACATAACTCACTCACAAATACGAAAAAAAATTGAAATGTACTATAAAATAATTAAAAACAAAAACACCTGAAATGAAGTATAAAAATCATCTAGGTCTTTTGTTGCATGAATGTGGAAGACAAACCCATACCATTATCATATCAGCAGCAGGAAGAAATTCAACTTGATGGGTCACGAAAATGACTGTTTTATCTGCTAGTGCTGTCAATACATACTCCTGCATTCACATGTCATAGATTAAATCAAATTAAATTCATTTCAATTGTACCCCGAAAAATAACAGCATCATTAACTCTATACTCAAGAAAAACTAACCCTAAATAATTCTGATCCAGTGTGGGCATCAACTGCACTGAAGGGATCATCAAGTAGGTAAATATCAGCATCTTGGTAGAGTGCTCGAGCAAGCTGAACCCGCTGCTTCTGACCACCACTCAAATTTATACCTCTGTCACCAATAATTGTTTGGTCTCCATGTGAGAAAAGTTCTAGGTCCTTTTTCAATGAGCAAGCATGAAGAACATTCTTGTACTTTGCTTTGTCCATTGGGGTGCCAAACAGGATATTTTCTTCTATATTTCCTGACTGTATCCAAGCAGATTGGGAGACATATGCAACAGAACCACACATTTTTACCTGCAAAATCATCCAATTCATCAGTAAAACTGATATATAAACAAGAAGAGAATTTAAAATACCAATGAACAAATATAAAAACAATAAAGGCGGAATTCTATCCTTAAGAATAACATACTTCACCAGACAGCTTGGGAATCTCTCCAAGGATGCAAGAAAGAAAACTTGATTTACCGGAACCAACCATGCCACAAACAGCCACAGTCATCCCTCTTTCCACTTTCACATGTATTCCCGATAGAGTAGGCCTTGGCAAAGAAGAGTCCCAGCAGAAGACACCATCCATAATTTCTATGGCCGTGTTAGAAATGCCAGGTGGCAAGACGATAGTCGCATCTTCCTGCAATTCTTCATCCTGCAGGAAAGCAGATATGCGATCAAGAGAAACTTTTGTCTGAGCCATGGTTGATACCAAGTCAGGAAAATTCCTCAGAGGTTCTTGGAGAATCCTGAAAGTAGCTAGAGCAGAGAGAACACCACCTGCTGTCAACTGACCCCCCAACAATATGGAAGTAGCAAAAGTAACAGCTGAAACAAATATAGGGGAGCTCCAGAACATGAAAGTTATGCAAGCCTGAGAATAGAGTGCTTTCCTTAGCCACTTGAACTCTACTCCACGCATTTCCTCCAACTTCAATCGATATCGATCCTCCCAAGCTTGCAGCTTGAGAATCCTCATATTCCTAAGACACTCTGATGTCTTTCTCATCCTTTCATCCTTAGCTGCCATCAATTTGTCCTGATAATCTTCTTGCACCCTAGCCACAGGAACAGTGACAACAATGGAAATGATTGTAGCAATCAATGTTGCAACAGAAGCAATTCCAACATTCTTATACAAAATTAAAAGGGCAAGAACAATCTGCATAGGAAGCATCCACATGTCATGAAGGTACCAAGAGTAGTCCCCTACCCTCTGAACATCAACTGCCATGTAGTTGACAATCTCCCCACTTGTGTGACTCTGCTTGGCTGAGCTTGACAGTCTAAGTCCCTTCCTATATACCATTGCAGTTAGAGCAGACCTAACATGCATACCCAAGATGTCCACTCCCAGATACCACTGCCTAGTTGTCACAGTCTCCACAAGCTTTGCCACAAAGAAAATACCAGCAAGGATATATCCCTCATGGGGGAAAGTCTCCTTGCCACCCAAGTAATCCACAAAGTAACTTATCATGTATGGACCTACATATGACACCAAAGTATTCATACCAGCAAAGATGGCATTCAGGGCTGCGTCCTTCCAGAATGACTTGAGAATCGCCCAAGCCAACGAAGGCTGCTTAGAGGGATTCTCATTTTCAGCCTTCAATCTCTCCCAATTAGAATTCAAAACCTTATAACTAGTCTTGGCTCTATCTCTTGGTGCAACAAGTGGAATATCCTTAAGCTCGAGCGGTCTCTTAGCACCAATGGAAAGAAGTGGATTCAGCCAAGAAAGAGTGGCCAAACTAAAAAGTCCAGCATCTCTATAAGGAGTAACCTTGAGACACCCCGGTTCCTCATCAACAAGCAATGGCTCTTGAAGATCAGAGTTCCCACAAACCCTTATACCAGTACCACCCCTAATTGCAACCACACACAAAAATGCAAGAGCTGGTGTGACAGCAACATTTGCAACAGCACGAGAACATAGATGTTCAGAACCCTCCTCCCAAAATCCTCTCCCATCAACATACAAAGTACACAAGCAAATAACAAAGGACAAAAACCACCAAGCTCTCAACAAAAATGGGAACCTCTCTGACACCTTGAACTTGCAATACAAGGCCGAGAAGCTCAACACAAACCAAGCCAAACCCTGTGCAGCAGGGACAGCAAGAAGAGACAAATCCACGTCAGCATCCCCATTAGCCTCACCCCAAATCAAAGCACCCCCTTCAAATCCCAACGCCAAAACATTCACAAACAGAACATAGAAACAAGACAACACTGACAACTTGAACCCCACACCGATTCTAACACCACGCGTTTCTTCATCAATGACACTGCAAATTGGGCTAGCATTGCCGCTGTTTCCATCCTTACCGAATCGAAATCCACCCCCATACACAAGAACACGCCTCACCGAGACAACAAAGAGAAACAAAAGTACAAAAGTCAGGTTCATGCAGATTGTCGCAAGTTCCAACACGGGCAATCCTAGGACATCATGGAAAAAACGTGCGACACCCATTATTGAAAAAAGTGTGTTGATGATGAAGAAGAAGAAGCAGATTGAGAATAACAACAACAACGAGTAGAAGAAGAGAAGAGAAGGGGCATCTCAGAATACGGGAAACGAAGAGAAAACCAATGCACGTGGAAACAAAGACGTTTATTTCACCAACGAGGAATATACGAAGAAAGAGAGAAGTTGTTGCAGTTGCAGTAGGGTAGCACTGAAAAATCAAACTTTGAAGATGAAAAAAGACACCCAATGGGGAAATATAGAAAATCCCCCACCTGGGTGGTTTCTGAAATCAATGGTGACGTGACGGACTTGTTCTACCCCAATTGCGAAAGAGAGAAAGAAGCTGAAACGACAATCACAAATGACAAACGACGACGAATGATGGTGGCGAGAGTAGCCTAAGCGTCGCAGGGTATATGCTATAACAACGAAGAGAGACGGAGAGAAAGAAAATGATCCCCCTCTCTTGTGCTCCTTTTAATAATTAATGTTGTTGTTTGTTTGTCACAAATTAATAACTATGCTTCCGTGTGTTGTTTAACCGCGAGTTCCGTGAGGGAATCGGAAACTTTGCAGCAGATGCTCCAGAAATTGGTGCTTTCGGTGGACGGAACCAAAAGGTCAATTAAAATGACTCATCACTAGCTAGTTTGATACCGACTAAATTTTCGTTCTCTGATTTGCTTCAATGAATTTTGGAACCTTTCAACCATTATATGGAAAGGAGAAAGAAGAATTTTTCTTGCAGGCTTAGTAGGTGGAATATTATCATTAATGAATATTTAATACACGGAATATTATTATTATTATGATTTTAATGATGGTGTAATATAAATGTAAAATAATTTTATATTATTATTAAATAACAAATAATGATGATTGATATGATTTTTAGAATAATTATCTAAAAAGTAAACAAATTTATTATATATAATTGATTGGTTATCATCGAATAACGGTATAAAATTATTTTATATTATTTATAGATAATATTTTTTCCTATTATGATTAGTATTTTTTATCATTTTATTAGTATTATTATTTGGAAAATTTTAGAAGGTATTCAATTCAATTTATTATTATTATTATTATTATTAAACTGTTGATTTTCTTTTATTATTAAATTATGTCCACATTCAAATCATTTTATTACTAGCAATTAACTTAGTTAATGCTGATAGGACATATGGTCAATAAAAGTTAGAGTTATAAGGCCAGCATCATAATTAAAAGAAGAAGACACAAAAAGAAAATTTTTTTTTCACTAACAAATAACATTTATTGATTAAAAAATAGGTTTACGTATTTTAAGTAAAGTCTCAATTTAAACTTGTTTGTAATGAAAAAATATAATTGTGCAAAGAGACTCAATTATAAGCTATCATTTAAATAATGATTCATAATATTGTGAAACTGTGCATCAATATCACGTTGATCCAGAAAATGTGAATAGAAGGAATATTTTTGTTGCATGTGTGCGTGGGCTGGGTTGATAGTGATTTTACTAAAGACATAGAATGTGAACTATTGGTTGGCAAGGGAGAAAGTGGGCCGGTTTTGTTTGTTTGTGCTTTACAGTGTGTTGGTACGTAGTTTAGGTCTTGAGTGGGCGGTAGTGGAAATTCAGATTTCAAATCATGGTGAATGAGTGTGATGCCATGATGCTATGTTTTTTTAATGTAGGATTTGAGGTACACCAAACATGTTCGTTAAAGAGGAGCACTGAGGACTGAGAACCACATCTTCAATTCTTCATCAAATCCGTATGCAGCAAATAAGTTAAGAAAAAAACGGTATTGACCCATCTGTTTGTTGAAAAATATACATAAGAAAGAAAAAGGTGGGGCTGACATGCCAAAATCAAGTGGATGAATTGTCATCTAGGCCACTCTTTGTTCTTTGGTTGTTTCTAAAAAGATAAAAACAGAACATGAATATGAAAGCACCCCAAAAATTAAAAGAAGATATCTGGCTTTTATAGGAAAAGTATAGTGTAGAGCGGAAGATGGAAGGTTGAGCTTATGAGAAGAGACTATAGAATGAGAACAACTCTTTTCCATTCTAAGCTCAGAATAAAGTAAGTAGTAATAAAATTAGGATTTTAACCTATACCAGTCTATTTATTGTAGAGGATAATATTTTTTCATTTTTATATAATTGAAATTTACAATAAATAAATATTTTTAATATAAATTATATTATAATTAGTTTTTATAATAAATAAATATCTTTTATTATATAAATTATATTTTAGATTTATAATGAAAAAATAAAAATGTAATATAGTTATTTTTAACTATTAACAATTTTATTAAAAAATATTAAATTTTAATTTAAAAATAGTTTTAAATGATTAAAAGATATCAACAAGTCATTAACTGAATCGTCTTAAACATAATCTCTTTAAATAAGATTTTCAATTCAAGTTTTGCATATCAAAAAACATAATTGAAAGAAATAATATTCACTAAAAGTTATCCGTCATATTCTAGAGCAGAATTAATCATCAATCAAGCTAGTGGATAATCATACCACTGTTATGGTGGGAAAAAAATGATTGGAAGAATTTTTTTTTAATTAGTTATAGAACTAGTGTGTATAAAAAAGACAAAATGTTGACAACATCTATTAAATAATGCGTTCTAATTTATATAATGTGGTGGATGAATAAAAATCTTTGTGTTTGATGCATATTTTTTAAATTCTAGAAAATAATTTTTTTAAGGAAAATTATAGAAAAAGATTAAAAAAAACATAAAGCTAAAATTAAAAAAAAAAGGATTATATATTTCCTATTAGAGGGTATCCCCCAATTCAAATATGAACATTTTAATGAATGTGCATAATTGTTTTTTCATCCGGGATAAAATATTAGCATGACTCATGAGTGTTCTTTGTTCAGAAGTGGTGGAATTAATCTCTCAAAAAAATAAAATATCAGTTAAGAGACAATTATTTTATGTACATATATGTTCCTCTATCAGCATAGGTTTTTTTATATGGCTACTCTATTTGCATAGTTAAATATTGAATTCTATGATATACTTAAAAGGTCCAAACCACTAATGATTTATTATAAACAATACAAATGTAGATAAAAATGATAAAAGAAATTAACTTCATAAAATTTCTATATTTTTTTAATCAAGTGGAACTAAAATACAATTTCCCCTTTGCATTGCCAACCACAAAACAGTGGGAATATGTACTTTGGTAAAACAAAACACCTTGCTTATTTATAGATTCTATATTCTATAATTACTATTTATTATGCAGCATATTATATTCATGACATCCATGATGATATTGAGGAATAGATCCTCTTCTGCAGTAAAACTACAAAACTTAACCATAAGAAAAACAATGGTAAGGTTAAATATTAATAACAAAATATAATCCGACACGAATGTTTTGTTTAAGACCTGCAATCTTTCCATTTTTTTTTACTGTAATTTAACTGTCTCAACGCAACTTGGTAATTAATCGAGTTCAAATGTGACAGCTCATATGATTTGATTTGAAGAATCAAAACATTTCCCCAGAGTGTTCTCGCCTTTAATGATTCTTCCTATTATTTATTTTAATCATGAATCCTATTAAAGAAAACTTGTTTAAATTATTTATTTGTTTCTTATAATTTTATAATTTTTTTTTATAATTAGTGATTTTTTTGTTCCTATAATTTATATTTTAATTTTTTTTTAGTTCTTATAATTTTGAAAGTGGTTTTTTTAATCTTTATAATTTATATTTTAATTCTCTTTTAATCCCTACAATTTAAATGTGATCTTTTTAGTTCTTATATTTTATATTTTAATTATCTTTTAGTCATTATCATCAAAATATAAGTAATATTATCAATTACAACTAACTACAAAAATATTAACAAGTAATTTGTAACTAATTTATTGTAAGATAATTTGTAATAAAAAATAATTTATAACTAATTTGTAATTAATTATTTTTATATATTTTTAAATAAGGACTAAAAAACAATTAAAATATAAATTATAGAAATTAAAATATAAATTATAGAAACTAAAAAAAACACTTTCAAAATTATAAAAACTAAAAAGATAAAAATCATACTATAGAAAACAAATGAATAATTTTTTTAAAAAAAAAACTACTAAAGTGTATTATATATCTTTCTTTTTGTAATCATGGATTCAATGCATATATACGATGTATTATGACTTATGAGTTTTACCTTTCTAATCAGAATCCTATCTCAATAATAAGATGTTAACCTACTCGGGGGAGTGATTTTAATATTATTTAGCATGTAGTTTTCTTTAATGCTGTTTATCATATGGCTAGTTCGCTATCTAACTCAATCCAAAATATTTTCAAAATGTACCCAATGTGAGTACGTTTAACTAATCACTTCAGCTTCCTTAAACAAAAACTAATCACTTCAGCTGCCTTATTATTTGGATGTGAAGATATTCTAAACCTCTCATTATCTGTGTAAAATTATTCTTCAAATCCAATATAATAAGTACTCCAAATTGGTAGTATAATTTACCAAGCCATTATCACACATTATGTATTTCTGTACCCAAAAAAAACACATTATGTATTTATGTCTATGATCAATATAGTACTTTCTAAATTAGTTTCATTAGATTAATAAAGACATTGGTATAAGTAATTTAGTTATAGTTAAATTGGTAGTAATTAAATATATAGTTAAGATTATATAAAATCAGGATTTAAGGCATATAAGACCACTTTAACAGTTTCTTAAGCCCACGGAAAAGCTTTCCTGTGCCAGTCATTCAAGTGTTAAGAATAGGTAAGAAAAATTATAAGTGTTTAATTTCCCTATTATTTTCATATGTGATTGTAGGGCCCGTATAACGAAATATTAAATAAAGCTTGAAGGTTTGTGATTTATCATTCACGAATTAGACAATTAAATATTTGACTTTTGTAAATCGCTACTTAATACTACACCCAAAAAAAAAAACACTGCTAAATAAATATGTTTTTATATGTAGTTGTTGCTATTAATTTCCAATATTATACATAAATTACATTAGTATATTTTTATTTATCAATTCAAATAACATTCACTTTTGTTTGTTTATTTTAAAGAACTTCACATTTTCTTTCCAAACTTAACTCTCTAACCATTATGTCATCATTTTCCTTCTTCTTCATATTCATTTGAAGTTTATTCTCAAAGTTATTTATTTTAAATTGTTACAAGTAAATTTTACAGTAGATATTTTAGACGTGTGATTTTTACTGTTTAATTTGATCTCTTAAGTTCTATTGCTTCATCACTTTTTTATTAACTTTGCACTGTCTATTTTATTTTTTTCTTGTTGGTTTTTATTTTTGTTTTTGTTTTGTAATACTTGCAACA
>NC_038249.2:23155171-23160383 GCF_000004515.6 Glycine max
GAAAACATTCAGACAAGAAAAAGTGTAATATATTAAATAGGATAAATATATTTTTATTTTTTTAAATAGGATTTAATTAAATATCTCAAAAGTCTATTTTTAGTCTTATAAAATAGGATTTAATTGATAAGAACAAAACGTCACATCGATAAAAGAAAATCATTCTTATCTTCATTATTTCAAAACTCATATATGTCATAAATTATGATTGGTTGAGAGTCTAATTTTTTCACATTTAACAATTAAAATATTCAAAATATTTTACATTTATATTTTATTTCTTCGGTCACATAATAAGGGTCTATATATTATAAATAAATATAGTCCCTTTAAGATGCTTTTATATAGTCTTTATATTCTGATAGAAATATTCTTACTAAAACCATTAAACAACATCACATTTAATAAATAAAGAGACTAAAATGTTTTATTTTCTATAGAAACTAAATTCAAATTTAGAGATATTTTAAAAGATAATATTTTACCTCTCAGATATTATATCACAAACAAAAATATTCAACTTATATTTTACATGTTTTTCTTATAAAGTATATTTTACACATGTCGTTGCAATGTAATATATATTTTTTAATTTCTTTATGATTATGTGTCTTTTATATTTAGTTTTATGTTCAATGAATATTAATAAGTTTTACGTATCTATAATCTATTATACTTACTCTCTCTATTTTTTTACGAAACTTTAAGCAATATATATCTCATATTTTAATTTTACTGTTGTTGATATATTCATGGTTATATACATGATTTTTTCCCAATACAATATAGTTTACGTCATTCCATGCAAATATCTTTCATTAAAACTTATTACTAGTGCCACATTTTTTTTTACAATTTCTTTGTTCGCTATAGATTTTTCTTATAAACAATTTTTTTATCTTTTGTCGTATTACTTATGTTTATTTGATATAAATTTTAACTTAATCAATTATTCTAATGTACATTCAACATAAAAATGTCTTGTGCATCAAAAGATAATAAACTAAAAAGACTAGTAGTATAAAAAATATATAACAAAAATATTAATATGCTATTTATTTTATATTTTATTTATGTATTTAATATTTTAACTAGAATACTCTCAATGAATTATTACAAGATTATTGTTTTCTATACTTTCACTTGAATATCAGATACAATGATTATTGAATTATAATAATTATTTTTAAAACTAACATTTTTATTATCAATTTATTAGTATGAAATATTTACTAAATCATTATTTTTATTGTAATTAATCTTTATTGAAAAACTTAGTTGACCGATGATAACTATATTATAAAAATTATATTAAAAGCCTAAACATCAATTATTATACTAGTTTATAATTAACTGATGATGTAGAAAAGTTACATATAAAAACTTTTGTCATTAGTTATATTTAATAATAGGATTATTTCTTCAAAAGAAAAAAAATATTAGTTATACTTAATTTAAATCGGATTGTTTTTTGTAAAAAATAAACTTTCTAATCAATCATATCCAATTTAAGTAAAATTCTGTTTAGCAAAAAAAAGCAAACTTTGGTGTCCCTTGTATCCATTCTAACAAACTTATCTTTTGCAAAAACAGTAGTTTAGGAAAAAAAACCCTTCATTATCTAATGATGCATTTTCTGTC
Source organism: Glycine max (assembly GCF_000004515.6). NCBI lineage: Eukaryota > Viridiplantae > Streptophyta > Magnoliopsida > Fabales > Fabaceae > Glycine > Glycine max. The sequence continues at coordinate 23,156,813 of NC_038249.2, forward strand.
TAAAATAATTTTATATTTCTATCCCATCATAAATCATTATTTATATGATTTATAAATAATTATTAAAAAATCAACAAACTTATTATATATAATAATAGATTATGATTAAATAACTGTCTAAAATTTATATTACTCAACTCATATATAAACAAAATATTATCTTATATTTTAAACTAAAATACAAGTCAATTTAACTGTTTTCACTCATTTATAATCACTAGAGTGTTGTAATCCGTGCGATACAAATGTAAAGGTTTTTTCTAAATATTTTTATAAAATAAATTTTTTAAACTTTTCTAGTAATAATTATTTGTTTATTCTAACTATTTAGGTATTAGTTATTGTTGTCTGTTATTAATGGCTGTTATATATATATATATATAAAACTAAAACAAAAATACAACGATAGAAATAATAATTAGCTATATGTTAAGTAGGTTAGTAATTTATATAATTGTTGAAAAATAATATTACAAACAATCTAAACTAAGAGTTGCTGATTATAATAAATAAAAAATATTTATATAATGACATTTTTAATTACATATTTTTAAATTAAAACTTAAATTCACGTGATGCCTGTCATTCATAATATATATATTTATTTTTGAAACAAGATATAAAACATAAAAATTTTAACATATAAGAATTTTTAAAATTTTAAATTATCAATTATAAACTAAAATTAATATTTTTGTGCTAGATATCAATAACGTATCATAAATATAACAATTAATAAGTTATTAATTATTATTGTGTAATATAAATAGTGATTTGAAGATCCAATTAATTATTACATTTAAAAAAAAATATGAAAATAATAAAATAAGAATTAAATTTATGTTCACTCAATAAATTAGTCATATTTTTTTATCTTAATTTGAATATGTTGTAATTTTGAATCAAAATATATCAATGTTATTAATTAATCCAAGCTAAAAATATGTATTACCCCTAATTACTTTAAATTAATTAAATTAAATATTTTAAAAAAGAAATGACTATGTTGAATATTTTTATTTTATATTTAGAATATTTTTTTTACTTAAGGAATTACAATAAGTTGGAGTATATTAGTGTGATCTATGACTCAAGAAAAAAATACAAAAATTATTTTACCACACTTAATAGAATTATGTATTTTAACATATAAATCAAATAAACTAAAATTTATTTTTTTGTTAATTTATCATGCAAATAAAATATATCTTTATTTTTTTCTAAATTTAAAAATTTATTCTATTGATATTAATTTTTTTTACTCAATTTAAATATCAACTTATTTAATCATTCATATATATAGCTATCCGAGATTAAATTATTTTTCAAGATACATTCCTTTGTTATTTTTTTTGTTTCATTGACCGTTTTTTATTCTCTAACTATATTTAAATTAAAACAAAAATATTAGACACTAATAATTTTTTATGACTGTAAAATTATGCCAATTCAAAAAATATTATTAAGATTTTTTTAAATGTGATATTTGTCTTAAAATTATTTGGTATGCAAATAATTATGCATTAATTATTATTTGTGCAAATAAGTATGAGGCTAACACATAAGCAAATGATAGTGGAGACACCAAAAAAGTTGTTATTTGATAAACATATTTATTCAAAAGGCTTAAATTTAATTTTGGTTTCCCAATTTTACTCAATTTGTAATTTTGGTTCCTTCATTTTCAAATAGAAATATTTGATTCCTTTGTTTTAAAAAATTTGTGATTTTAGCCATCTATTTCAAAATAGAGAGAGACATTTGATTATTATATTTTAAAAAATTTACAAATTTAGCAAAATTTTCAATTTTTCCTATAGTTTATTTATTTTATTTGGATACAGTTAAACCTCAAATTTAATATATTCATTATCATTAAAAAATAATTTAACTAATTATAATGTAACAAATAAAAGTAATAAAATATAAATAAAATTGAAGATTGAACTAAAATTATAAGTTTTTAAAACATGGAACTAAAATTTTGAATTTTCTAAAATAGAAGAATGAAATATCTCTATTTTGAAATATTAGAATTAAATGATATTTTTTTAAAATTTTAAATAAAGGGATCAAATGTCTTTATTTTAAAATAAAAAACCATAATAATGGGTTGAAAAAAATAGAAAAATTAAAATTACATTTAATCCTATTTAAAATTGTGTATAAAATATTTATAGCAATTTCATATTCATTACTGACCTTTAGGTTTTTTTATTACTTTATTTGTTAAACAATTAGTTTAATAATAATAATAACACATGTGCAGTAAAAAAGTGTAATACGTACAAATTATTATAAATTATTTTCATTATTATAATTATAATTATTAAAAATCTGATTACAATCAATTATTATAATTAGATTACAATTATTATATAATTTAAAATGAATTTTCTAAAGAAAACAATTCAAATGAATTTATTGCCTAGAACTTTTGAGAATATTATGTATAAATACTCGTATTGGAAACCATTTTTGTACGTATTATTATAAATATCATTTTTTTAAAATTTTATTCATTTAATTGAAATTCTATTTTCAATAATTTTTTGTTTATTGATAATAATAAGTTTTAATGAAAAATATTTTAAAAATAAATTTATTTTTAATTAAAATCAATAAAATTAAATAATATCAATTAAAATTTTTAATTAATATAAATTAATTATTTTTACTTATATGAATCCTGCAATTATTGTATAATTGTGTATAATTTTTTTTCTTCTTGTTTTTATTTACTTCATGTTCCTGAAACCTCCCCAAAACACATCCTTTGTATCCTCTTTCTCTCGTTCTCACTGCCATAAATTCCCCCTGCAATTTGCAAATGTCTCTCTCAAATTGACACTCATTTTACCTGGAAATTCCACACTTTCCTCATCAGACCCAGTAACCAACCCTGAGAACAATCCCCTCCATTTCATTTCCTTCTTCAGAAGGATTCTTCCATGATTTCTGATTCAATCCATTTTTCACACTGCAATTTTCTAGGAGAATTCGCATAACCCCACTACCAGAAAACTCCAAAAATTAAAACTTTTTAAGGTTTTCAGTTAACCCTTTTGTTATTGAGTTTGTAAGCGAGCCATGCCTGAGGTTTTGGATATAAGCTCCGACGAAGAAGAGGGTTTGGAGGAGAGTCTCACTGTAACAGACTTCAGTTGGATAAGAGAGATGTTGCAAACTTCCGATGAAGAATCCGATGATTCAGTCGAGGTTGTCGTAATCCACGAGAACAGGCCTCAGATGAAGTCAAAGTCTTCAACTTTGACTGTGAAAGATGTGGGCGATGATGATGACGATGACGATGATTGCGTGATTTTGGAGGGTGACCCTGAAAACAGTGTCGCATCAGTGGAAGAGGAAGCAAATGGATCAGATGAGTTGCTAGTAATTGGGGAAAAGGGTCAGGTATGTGTGTCCTTGCTTTATTCCTTTGTTTGTGACTGTGCTCATGAAGAATGCGATTGGGCCTCCTTAAAGGGTGTAAGCTGCACTGCCGTCTGAAAAAAAAATGGGAGAGAAACATTATTTTCTTTTTTTTTTTTTTTTTTTTTTTTTCTTTTTT